>NC_056470.1:3213458-3515244 GCF_008729295.1 Plectropomus leopardus | reverse complement strand
TGTGAGCACAGTCATCCCAGAGGACATATGCACGGCCAAATTCTTCACCATCAACCAAGAGGTCAGAGATGGACCCCCTGAATTTCACACACACACATAAATTAACAAATGCATTTGGATGGTTGATGTATGATGAGCTGTGTTCAGAGGACAGCACAGTGCTCCGACCACATGTATGGGCAGGAACTATTTGTGGGTGCATCATATTACGTGGAGCACATGGCTGCACAGAGTTCACGTGCCTCCTGGAAAACACCCAAGTGAACTTACTCTGTCACTTGATTTGCAGACGGCATATACCATCCCCATCCTGGCATTTGCTTTTGTATGTCACCCTGAAGTGCTTCCTATCTACACTGAGCTGAGCAAGTAAGATGCACACATCCTGTCTGACAATTTTCACATACATGACACAAGTAAATACTTCTTGCTCCACGCCTCTTCTTGCTTAATCAAGTAGCACACAAAAATAATCTCGCCACTAACCATTAATGAAAATCAACACAGGTCACATTTTAAAGATAATTTAGATTTAACCCTTTGCAACCGTAGCAAATTAGCTTGATTTCAAAAACATGGGAAAAAGGCAATGAACAACTTTAGAAGAAATGACCCAGAAATTTGTAAAAAAAATTACCTGTTTTTTTTTTTTTTTACGAAAAAAACAAAACGGGGCAAATACATGTAAAAGTGCTTTAAACTATAATGATTCATTAAAATAATTTAAAAAAATTTAACTATGATCATCTGAAATACATTTCTCAAGAATGTTTATATATATATATATAATTTTTAAAGTCTACTGATTTCTTGCAATTTGCAGGGCATTGACTTTTTTCCCCTTGTTTTTTAAATAAATTACACAAATTTTCTCAAGCTTCAAAAGGTTTAAATACATGTGAAAGGTGTCTAAGTGCAGTACAACAAAAGTCAATCCAGGTTTCAAAGGGTTAATACAGCATGAATCTTATTCTTGTGGTTCTGGCCTGATTAATTTTAATGAAATGTGGTACAACAGCAACACTGCTAAAAAGAAGTGCGATAGTTCCAGAAACACAAGCAGTCAGACCATCAGACAGGTTGGAAAAATGCCAACATTTTATCAAGATCATCTAAACAGCTTTATTTGGAAGTCAAACTGAAACATTTAACCTGGATGTTTGTCTATAAGCTGTCGAAGAGTTTCTTTAAATATAACATTTTCTGAAAATAAACTTTCACAATTGTCAATGCTTCTCTCTTCAGTTAATGTACTGTCTTGCTATCTTGTTCCCCTGAAGCCCAACCAAGAGAAGAATGCAGAATATTGGCAATGTCTCCATCCTGGGCATGTTCATCATGTACTTCCTCACTGCCACATTTGGCTATCTGACCTATTACGGTAAGAGCAACGTCTCTTTAAGTCAGCTGCACCACACAGCTCAGTCTAATGATAGCAACGTGACACAGCTTCTATATCCATACCCGTGTGTGTGTGTGTGTGTGTGTGTGTGTGTGTGTGTGTGTGCACATGCACGTATATGCGTGTGTGTGTGTGTGTGTGTGTGTGTGTGTGTGTGTGTGTGTGTGTGTGTGTGCAGAGAATACCGAAGCAGAGCTCCTGCATACCTACAGTAAGGTGGACCCCCTGGACACTCTGATCCTGTGTGTCCGGCTGGCTGTCCTGGTGGCTGTCACTCTGACTGTACCCGTGGTCCTGTTCCCTGTAAGAGCATGTGTGGTCTACACATACACACACACACAGACATCCATCTGACATGCTCTCTGACACTGACCTGAAATGACTGTGTGGTTTTGTACTAAATGAAATACAAGTATAAGTAAACTGAGCCAGGTTCTGTGAATGTTTAAAAATAAAAACTGTTATCCAACAATGACCTTGCCATGCCCAGCACATGCATTTGAAGGCCGGTCTAATTAACAAATAACACTGGTAATATTTGTTTATCACTAATCTAAACAAGGTCATAAAGTGCTTCACAAAGCACATAAAAGATAGATAGATAGATAGATCAACTCTTGCATATGGAGTCAGAAGCTCGGCTGTATAACCACGTTGAGCCATAACATTTGTTAGGGGAATGTAAAAGTCAATTCTGAAGTTAACAGGCAGCCAAAATGCCAAAAGCATGAATAAGCCCTTACAGGTCCGAAAAGGACACAGCTGATTTAATTCTGGATATATTTTTGAGGTGGAGGCAGCAGGATTGTATGAGATTGTTGACATGTGGTTCAAAGTTCAGTAATCAGATGTGCATTATGTTCCTTACGTCTGTGTTTCCATTAGATCCGTCGGGCCCTCCTGCAGCTGCTGTTTCCAGGGAAAGCCTTCCACTGGCTCCGTCACATCGCCATCGCCTTGTGTCTGCTGTTTGTTGTAAACCTGCTGGTCATCCTTGTTCCAAACATTCGAGACATCTTTGGCATTACTGGTAAGATTTTAGACTTGGAACTATTAAGCTTGAACATGGCCTAGGTATCTGTAAAAACAAACACTGCTCTACTGAAATAAGACAAGGTAATTACTTCTGAATCTGAATGAAGAGTTACATGAATGAACAGTTACATCACCTTTTAAGATAATGACCTATGTTAAATTGCGTCCATCGTGGATGAGCCTGACTTCTTGATTTTGACCTTTTTCTTTATTGTTCATCTTTTGTATGTTTTTTTATGAACATCTGAACTTCAGCATTATTTGCAGGATACAGAGTTGAAGCAGATCCCATGTTTAGCTAAAGGTTGTTGCAGATGTATGATAAAAAATAAGCCTTTGTATCATTAGATGTCAGTAATGCCTTTAATACCTTACTATAGAGGGTTCTAAACTTGTTCGAATCCTAATGATTTTGGTTTGAATGCTGGATAGAGATAGTTTTTGTCAAATGGTAATTACACATCCAAGCAAACAAAATAACCTGGAGTTCCCAAAAGCTCCATTGTATGGCCTTTTCTGTTCAAAATATTGAGAATGAAAGGTCTTATGCTGCATCCATGGGATGTCAGAAGGTCGGAGTTTCTGAGTTGGGAAGTCGTTCGTCTGACTTTGTTGTGTTCATGAGCTTTGAGGTGGTAAAGTGTGAACAACATGGAAGCTACAAAAAATATGGGTTCCTGAGAGCCTTTAAACCTTTAGTCTAAGTGACTCTACATGGACAGCAGTTAACATAAATACCATATTACACTTTACATGTGATCAAAAATTGATATCTAATACATGACTTCTTAAAAAGTTTCTTCCCATTGACCAGACATTGACTTTTGCCCGCCATGTTTTTGCATTTATGACGTCAAGTTGGCAACTCGTGTTCTAAAATGACGTCATCAGTGTTAGTATACTGGCCTGGCTGCTTTATAGTTCAAAGTTTGCTTGCTTGCTAGAGCTAATAGATGCAGATGTTAACATTTGCAACCATTAAAAGTAAATGATAGCTACTAGGAACAAAATAACACTGCTGACACTGTTTCCATGCATTCCGCCATTTCTGCTGCCCTGAAACGTCACATGAACGTCACAACTCAGGAATCCTCGAAATTTCCCAATTTCCCACTCGTAGTTACCACTTTGCAGGGCCCTTCTATAGTGGGCTCAACTACTGGTGTAATTACAGGTCTGAATTCAGATCTTGGGTCTTGTCTGGACTTCTGTGTGAAAAACAGTTAATTTTAATATATCTTACACGCTGCTACATTCTCAGTTTAAAGTTAAGGCTATATAAGGGCTATAAGGCTATATTAGGCTATATAACTTTTGCTGAATGGCAAAAGTAGAGAAAATGCATATTGAGTCAGACGATTCTGAGTCATACTAAAGTATAAAATTTGAAAACAGCAGCTTTCAAAAGCTTCTGAGCATGCCAGACAGACCAAGTAAGATGGTACTTAAACCACTGAGAGAATTGACATGTGCCAGTTGCTGAGCTCAACGTCTTATTTGTGTTATATCTTCTTGTATTTTCAACCTGAGATAAATACAGTGTCCAGCACAGTCCTGGCATTTCAGCAAAGAAGTGGTCGTTTATATTCTGGGCTTATTCATTACAGCCAATAGCTTTCTCCTCTGACAAAACACTGTGTTACAGAACATTACATGTACTGTGCCTGCACTGTTTGTAGGGGCAACAACTGCTCCCAGTCTGATCTTCATCCTTCCTGGACTCTTCTACATCCGCATCATCCCCACAGACCAGGAGCCCATGAGCTCCAGACCAAAGATCCAGGTGGGCCCCCACCCCCCCCCCCCCCCCTTGCATGGCTGACACAACAACACAGTTGTTGTGTCAGTGTTATGTGGACTTCTTAATTCTACACTGACATATTTTTTTTTTTGGTTTTCAGGCTGCTTGTTTCTCTGCACTGGGTTTTGTATTCATGACCATGAGCCTCACATTCATTGGGCTTGACTGGATGAGTGGAGAAAAGCGAAATCTCGGCGGACATTAAAGAGAACCCCAAGCCCTATAGCGACAGCAGCCCCACTGCTGTGCCCCTCCTCCAGTCCTCCGGAGAGGACGCAAGATTCAACCTACTGCTGGAAGGCTCGGGGCTTTGGTGGGATTGGTTTTATTAATCATAAAGGACAATCCACTCCTCCAGCTTGATGAGAGGAGCCCAGTTTTGTCCTGTCATCCACTCAGGTTGATACAGTACCACCAGGATCCATTACAGGAGGTCCTACATGAAGAGCTCACCAACATGTTGACCATAGAAGCCCCTCAATCAGCCTTAACAGAGACTAAATGTGGTGTAGAATAACAGCGATATTAGAGCAAATTGGGCAAATGTTGAAATGCAAAACACATCTCTTTAATTATCAGCAAAGTTTGATAGAGAAATTTATTTTTGGTGTGTGCTTGATAAAAATGCTACTCAGGAATAGATCCCATCACGGTATTTAACATTGTAGTCCAATTATTGCTGCTCATTTGAGAGTATGAGGTGACTCTGCAGAGCAGTTTCTTGCAAACTGGGAAATAATTTGGCTTCCATCAGCCAAAGTCAATCATGAAGTTTATGCAACTGTGAACCAATTAATTTTGTGATTCATTTGTGAATTTATTCTGGATAGCATATTCAGATATTGTTATAATAAAAATTCACAAAATATGAAAACTGTCTGTTTCTTACCATTTTTTGCTACATTTTTTCCATATGTTTATAAGTATGGGGTTATCACAAATTCATATAAAAATAAAAGGCCATAGTATTTTATTGAATAAGCAAGAAATTAGTAAGAGGCTACAAGAAAATTCCTTTTAAAATGTTTGAAAAAGGGGAGGATTATTGGAAATGATCCAAAAATATGAATATAATATTCATATATTTCATATTCACATTCTATTAAAAATATACAATAACACTTAAAAAATGTAAACATATTTCTTTTTATTTTCTGAACTTTTAAGGTCATTTTCTTGTTTGGTTTTTACTTTTTTTATTTTCAGGCCATTTTCTTGAAACCTACTAAGTTTTTACAAATATTTAGGATATGTTTTGTCAAGTTGCTTGTTACCTTCTCCCCAATGTTTTTTTTTTTTTAAGAAATCACGGCAGGTGGCTCAGGTTACAAAGTGTTAAACAATAATTTTAAAATTTTGTCAGTTTGACAGGCAGTAGGAAACACAATTCAAATGAAGTCAAGTCAGTGCTATGGCCCTGTGCATGTTGCTGTGCGTCTGCTGGATGTGTCAGAGATCACAGAGGGACTGCGTTTCGGTCATTTGTTTTTCTTTTTGCATGCTAGTGCTCAGAAATGGTTCATTGCAGCTTTAACATCCAGGCTAATAGTCCATAAACTACTGGTGAGTACTACTACTTTGAGAGGGTGGAGTCCAGGCTATTTGTTAGTCCCTATCTTACTCTAGGTTAAAGGACCATTTCTTTTAATGGCTGATTATAGGTATTACACAGGCTTTATGTAGAGCCTACCCCAGGCATGTCCGAAGTCTGGCCCGGGGGCCATTTGTGGCCCTCTGACCGATTCTAAACAGGCCTCGGCTCATTGTTCAAAATGTACCATATCACACATAGATCACTTCACATTTATTCCATTCACCTAATGCTGGCAGGACTATCCAGCCCGTCCACACTCCAAATTCGTCAAAAACACTCTGTCTGCACTTTCAGCATATGAGCCTGACACCAAAAGCTACCTTCCGTGTCTAACCAGAACACAGCTGGACGGGGTCAAATGGCACTGGGTGCCTCCACATCCAACGCGCACAGGCGGCGTCACTTGAGAGGGTGGCTGGGCGGAACCAGTCACGTGTGCATGAAACACTGGAGGATGGTGTCAAGTAATAACGCTGCTGGTAACTATGTGATATAAGGAGCACAAGTGTGCTTATAAGGTTAGCAGATGGGGAGATGGATGAGTTCCACAAAAAACTAATTTTGTTCAGGAATCTAGAGTTCACTTCCCATGTGAATGTTCATTTTTTCTACAGCTTACCATGTGCCTTTTTTGCCTAAACCTTACCGTCTGTGACTTTGTTGATTAATCCTAACCATCGCGATGGTCCGTGTTGGTTGCCATGTACTCATGTTGTGCAGACCATGCTACATCATTCCATGTGCATTTGATGACATCACGGCAACGGCATCCCAGAGCGTAAACAGCCTTCAGAGAAGGATACCTAAAACATCATAAGTAGATACAGAAGGTCACTGAAAGAGCAGCACCATGTGACGAGTTGGGATGAAAACACTGGACTATTATACAGATTTAGACATGCACCCAGCAGGAACTACACAGACAGAAATAATGTGTTTTCATGAATAGACAACAAAGAAGCAAAAGAACGGAAACCTAGCAGCAGACATTTCCTGTTAGGAGGCACACATGACCACAGCAGTAGTAGGCATTCAAGAAAATAACGATACCATTGAGTATCACGATTTTCTGTTTTGTGATGCAGTGTTTTTAAAAATCAATTTAATATTGATTTCTTAAATAATAGTTTACATGTGATGTGTTTAAATCCCCAAGTGCTAAATAGCAGTACGGCAATCAGTCTGCAGTCATATGTCGCTGCTGTTTCATATACCTAGAGTGTTAACAAAGCTGTGATAAATACACATCCTACTGTTCTAATTGGAATATAAAAAATAAACTTTGTCTACTCAAATTTTAGGCATATGATGGAGTGTCTTTTTAACAGTTTTCTGTAAAATTTGATATAAAAAAATACCACAACATATTGCCTTGCTTGTAGTATTGCAATCCCAATATATTGAATCATTAACTGTTCAGTGGTATGTATTTTATCGCCAGATTATTGCCAATTCTCTGTCTCAGAGCAAAGAAGTGTTGAGTGTGTTTATTTCTCTCATTTGTACAGGATTTATTTGATTTTTCTTAAATAGCCCACATGATGTGAAAAGCAGCTGGCCCCAAGATATTTTTACATTATCTTATCCAGCCTGTTTAAAAAACAAGTTTGGATACCCCTGGCCCACACCTTGACCTATACAAGTGGCCCACACTACACTGCATACATGTGGAGTTGTGTGTCTCTGTCATTTTGCAGTTACGCCTCTAAGTACTAATACATATTCTTTGTAGCATTACCAACTACATATTTTCCAAATTATGTTTAACTGCTGTCCATGCCTAGCCACTGATCAATACATAATGAGCAAATTTAGAAATACATAAAAGTACATAAACCCTTAAGGACTGTTTGCCACATTTTAAGCGCTTTTCATTCTTCATTTTTTTATCATTTTGCTGTGTTCATCATATGGCATACACTTTGGCAAGACTGTGTATTTTTGTTTAATCTGTGAACTTTCAGCTCAGTTCCTACAATAAGTCTAAAATACAAAAAGTCTAAATTTAATCAAATTAAATTGTTACATTCAGAGTGCAAAAAAAGCTCAATTGAAACCCATTCAAACTGACATTTTGGTCCCAGAGCCACCAAAGCATAAAAACATGCATTGTATTATTTCTAGGTGTCATTCTGGGCTTTTGCCTTGGAATTTGTCATTTTTACTATGTTCCACCAGAAGACATTACTTTTACCATATTTGGCATATGGAGAAAATACATGCTATTTCCACTAGGTGTACAGTCCCAAAATGTTGCTGCTAATCACTGACATATCCCAGACTGTGATCATCAAAAAAAAAATCTACTTTTCAAGTTGTATATTGAAAATAATTCATTTTTGCAGGGAGGTTTTCAAACTAAAAGCATAGTGGCATCATGACAAAAACTTGGCATCTAAAGGATTGAAAATGTATCAAATATTTGATACTAATGATTGGGACTGACGCTGATTAAAAAAATAAACTCAGTGAAAGAAGAAAATCATGTTAATGTATAGTACTTTTTAAAGCTTGATTTTGAGCGATAATGTTAAAGCGGGCCCTCAGAGTTCAACATGCAACTGAGCATTAATGTGGAGATCATGTTGATAACGGGTCCACACATTGTGACCAGCGTCTTCTGAAGCATTACAAGAGCTGCTCTTCAAGTTGTAAGGCATCTTTATTCAAGCTGGTACGATATATACAACAATACTCTGCTGATGGGGCTCGACAACATTGTTAATGGACTACATTCAAATGCCATTCACTCAACAGATTCAGCTCAAAGAAAATCATGACAACAAAGGAATTGTTGTTGTCTGAAAATGGTGGAATAATTTCCTGTATTAAAAATTCCCAGTCAAAGATTAGATTTTATTCGAGATATCTTATGAAAACATTTCATATATCAATAGGGATACAACTTTGAAGAAAAAAGGCCTGATAGCACCCTCTGCTGTCCATCAGGGTACAGAGAGATCAAACCAGTGCGTGGGCCCTCAGACACACATCCAGCTGCACAAATCAGTTTGAAATCAAACGCTAATTGTAATCTTTATCCATCCATACAGGTTGTGCATTTAAATGCCAGGTTAGTTCCATGGTTCCAAAATCAGCTTGCCTTTCTAAAGAAAAGCAGGTCTCCAATGGCAACAGAGGGGCAGAGTTAATCAACAGCAGTCTCGTCAGTGTGAAAACTGGAGTGCTGTCTCAGGCCCAGTCAGGTTTACCACATCTTCCACCTGAGCAGGCAGAGCAGAGCGGAGCGGGCCTCCTTCAGCCCTCTCTGACTTTGGCAGCGAGTGCAGAGTTCTCCTGTCGGATAGCCTTGTAGTCGTCCAGAATCCTCTCAAGGTTAGCCACAGTTTTACTACCATTTTCTGTCTCAATCTGTGGATAAATGGAGATGTCATTGAAAAAAATGCAAAAAGTTGTACAGTAAATCTCTAACATGCTGCAGCATTTCAAAAGGAAAACTTAAAAATGTTGGGAAATCCATGTCAGCTGTGACACTTATATATAAGCTGATATTTTTTTTAAAAATAATTCTAACAATTACATTTGTGTTTGTCCAGTACAGAGACACTGCAGGTCTGAGACATGTTTAGTCTAGCTTTGTTCTAAAACCACTGCAGATGGAAAACTGCTAACCTGTCAAAACAGAACAAACAGGCCCTGCTTAATGTCTCACTGCTGCTGCTCTATGAATAAGGCCTCGTCTTACTTTAATGCAAAGATTACGCACATGAAAATGAAATCAGTGTTTTGATGTGACAGTGCAAAAAATAGTTTGTCCCTAAAAACAATGAAAATTCAAAAAATAATTGTGATCTCAATATTGATCAGAATAATGGTGATTCTAATTTTGGCCATAATTATGCAGCCCTTTAAACAAATCTAACGCTGAGTGTGAATGAGCCCTCAGAGTGCATGATGTGATAAAGTGTGAAAGCCTACCTGCTCCTCTAAATCTCGAATTTCTCTCAAGATTGTCCCTGTGTCCTCGATGGTTTGAATCAGCTGATTACAGTTCTGTGAAAGAATGCAGATGGAGAGATGACATTCTCTGATAACAACAACGAGAGGAAATCAAACAGCCAAACATGCGGACGTACTTCATGCAGGGCAGCCAGGTACTTGTAGGATTTGCGGACGGATTCATCTTTTTTGGCATCCTTCAAATGACAAAAATAAATGAATTAATACATGAAAAACAAGATATTCCAAAAACATATACATATATATGCTAAAAAATAACCATTTGAAGAACCCTTCGACCAAAAGAGCACAGACAGTTCACTGGTTCTGGAAAAAACTTTTTTAAAAATTTTTCTTTGTAATGAAATGAACCTAAGTTAACCCCCTGAAAATGAAGGAAAACACATACTTTGAAATTAATGTTAGTATTAAGAAGGGGTCAGTCATTAGGTTCAGTCACTGTTGCTTTCTTATTTACACGTACTTCATGTAGTTAACATGATGTGTGGGCCAGTTAGCCAGAGTTTAGCTTCCTGGGAGCAGTGACATTATTTGGGCCCCAATGAAATCTCAAATGATTTGCCTTTTTGAGGTTTTAAGATTCTCAAAAACTCATGAAACTTTACTGTACTGATGAAAAATCTGATATGTTATGATTCTTGTGCTCAGCATTTTAAACGGTGCTGCAGGGCTGCTTGCTGCTATGAGTTCTGTATTTCTATATTTAAAAGCACATATTCCACTCATTTATGAAGTCATGCAGCTCCTGCATTGTCATCAACACGGTCCAGCAAATATTTCACAATAAAATGTGTCAACACCCTATGGGATGTTGTCTACAGAAACATTCTCAGAGGACTTTGATTTTGAAACAGAAGCAGGCAAGCTTGAGTAAAACAGATACATTTGTATTTCCTGAAGTGAAACTGAAGTGAAGGGTGGTATAGAGTCAATCTAATTATCAAAACACCTTTTTAACGGTCTGTTTCTGCTGACAACCAAGCATGGCAAGCCAAAAAATTCGGCGAACTACCGTTTCTCTAGATGTGCCACAGCTGACAGGCAGCTGAGCAGCGCTGCTCACACAGGCAGTATGGCTGCTTTGACTTGTTTACACGGGCACCAAAAAAAAAAAAACCCAACAGGATCGGCGACACTCAAGCACTGCTCACGTACACAGTGTGCTCCCAGCAACAAAAATGCAGAAAATGAGCATAGCATAACACAAAACACACTAGAAATCAATAATTGTATGTCCAATCATTACAAAACTTGCAGGTATATTCAATAACAATATTGAACCACGTGTGTAAAATCATTTTAAATAAGTCAATAAGGGGTGCCGCAATGCCATTTGGATTTTTTGAAAAACACATTTTTGACATTTCCTCCTAAATATAGGAGGGCCAATTCGTACCAAGTTGTCTGTGAATCATTATTGAACAAAGCTTATCAAATATCTCATTGTGTTTTGATGATATTGACAAATGAACTTACAGGGGCTGTGGCTCAGCACATGTTTGGATGTTATTCCACAACCATTGGGCCAGTCATCACAAAATGTTCAGGATATGTCCACATAAGTACATTTAACATACTGTGAGACCATCTCGTACCATCTGACCTCTGCTTGCTTTATGTGACTTTCACAGAAAATGAACAGCCACTTCAGCCAGCATCCTGCCAGCACCCTCAACATGCGCAGAGGTACGAGGGCCTGATCAGCACTATTTGCAGCTTTAGTTCAAACTGACTCCATCAAGGGGACAGATTTACAAAACAAAAGATCCTCTGCTACCTTGAAAACCAGTTCATCAGTCACAGCAAAGGTCCGGTCCAGTTTTCCTGTCAGGCTGTTGATCTCTTTCTGGAGCTCCTTAGTGTCTGACAAGATCTGCGAGGAGAGTCAACACAGTGTTGATGTCATAGCTGATACACAGCACAGACTTTTAGCTTAAATCCACTTTAACACTAGTTACGCATTTGCTTTCTTTATGTATGAGTTATTTCCAGTGAAGTCTTGTAAGTAGCTTTTTATGTACCTTAGTAATTTCCTCCTTCTGTTTCTTGATGTTGCTGACGATCTCTAGAATCCTCTGAGTGTATGCAGACCGAGACACGTCCTGGGGAAGGTTTTCTAACTCTGTTACCTGTGTTGGAAGAGAGCAGGCTCAATGCAAACGCTCAAACACACATGTCGCACCATCAGCAAGGTGCCAAAAGACAACTGATTGAGCAGAGAAATTCACTTTCAAACAAATGTGTGAAACTTGCAACAGTTACTATGCTATTAAGGCTCAGCAAAATGTTGTCTGCTAGCTTCGAAAAGAACGGTACATTCAGTGTGTTACCAGTTGTTTGTAGACTTCTTCCTTCTTTTTGGCCTCCTCTGTAGACACGCGGATCTTGTCATGCAGAGACTTGATTTCAGACAACTTTCTGGAGGACTCAAGCTGTGGGACATAGAGACAAGTGAACAGTCACAATGTGTTGAGAGTGGAACTTGAACAAATGAAGGTAGTCTGACTAACAGGATGTAGACCATGTGTAGAAGCCTGCCTTCCCCTCCTGCTATCTGCGTGTTATCATTTTCAAAATCCCTGTCACTACATGAAACTGGTCTCGCACAGACGGATCTATCCCCATACTTCGTTTTAGCGTTGTGCATGAAACAGGACTGCACACATTGAGACCTTACTGAGGCCGTGTTTAGACGAGAACAGCTCTACTTAACGGAAAACTCTTTCCTTTACGTTTTGAAAAAAATCTGCGTTAATCTAGTAACATTGTAAAAACGCTCCTTGTGTACACAGATCCACAAAAACAACCGAAAATGCTGCCGTATGCATGCCACGCCAGGAGCTGACATTGTAACTTTATAATGACACACCATAGAAAAACATCACACACGTGCCGTGACGTCACCGCTCTCACAGGATCTGCACATTGCCACGTAACACAGAAACAGAGGGGGTTTTCAAAAGATTACACTCTGGAAACCGGTTTCAAAAGTTTGCATTTTTAGGCCCATAAACAATGTTGTCGTGTGAACAAAAGGCCAAACCGCAACAAAAGTTTAACGTTTCATACAAGAACCGTTGCCGTGTAAACGGCCCCTCAGAAGATTGTAAATTATGTCTCAAAAAGGTCTCAATGTGTCCAATTTGATGGGCTCACTTCTAACTGGCTTGTAATGGTGTACCCCAGGGTTCTTTCCTAGGTCTGCTGTTATTTTTAATCTATATTGCTGACTAGGTCAAAAAAAACCAGGATTGTGCAAATTGTCATTTTTATGCGGCTGGCACATTGTGCTGGTTCATCCTGTTGCCAAATTGCAGGCTGTCTTTAATTTGATCCAGATTCAGCTTTTACAACAAAAGCTGGTTTAAAAGCTGATAAAACTCAGGTAATGCATTTCTTAAATGCTGGTAAAAAGCCTATGAACACTCCTGATATTCATATTCCTTGTTACAAATATCCCGAGTTTGGCTTCATGACTCCCTTTCTTTTAAACCTCAGGTTGACTATCTTTAAGACCTGAGGCTGAAGTTAGGGTTTTATTTTTTTTAAAAAGTCCTTTGAGACCAGAAAAAGACTGGTCACTGCTACATCTGAACATTGCTTGCACATGTTTAGTTTTGCACATCATACTGAAATGTGTACAAGGTACAAGATGCAAGGTACAAGGTAAGTTTATTGTCATTTTTCTTAAACGTAGTTTAAGAAGAAATGAAATTTTTTGGATGATCCTAAATCCTGCTACATCTTTTGGCGTCGAAGTAGAAGTTGAGGAGTCTCACAGCCTGGGGAAAGAAGCTGCTCTGTAGTCTGGTGGTTCAGCAGTCGATACTTCTCTATTTTTTTCCAGATGGCAGCAGGGTGAACAGACTGTGGCTGGGGTGGCTGCTGTCTTTCAGTATCTTTTGGGCTCTGTGCAGACACCTCACTTCACTGAGGTCACTGCTGCTCTGTAGATCGGAACCAGTGATGTTCTGGGCATGTTTTAATCAACCGCTGTAGAGCCTTCTTTTCCAAGGCTATGCTCGAACCATGCCAGTTCCTGATGTTTCCAGTCAGTATGCTTTCTATTGCTCCTCTGTAGAACTTAACCAGGATCTTGCTCTGGAATTTAGCCTTCCTAAGTTTCTGAAGGAAGTAGCGCCTTTTCTTTTCTTATTTAAGTGGTGATGTTAAGTCAAGTCGGTTTTAATTATAAAGCCCATTATCACAAAACCCAGTCTGCCTCAGAGGGCTTTACAGCATTCGACATCCCTCTGCCCTTAGACCCTCACATCACCTAAGGAAAAACTCCTTTGCAATGACCATGATAGGTTCTCAGTGATGGTAATTCCAAGGAACTTATAACTGTTCACCTGTTCCACTTCAGCTCCACTGATGTAGACAGGGGTGTGTGTCTTTGCCTCCTTCTTTCTAAAATCAACAAAAAGCTCTCACTCATCACTGTACGCTTTATTCCAGGACTGACTGAGCTGGAAACGAAAGCTTTTCTGTGCTCAGCTCCCCTTAGTTGGAACAGCCTTGAAACTAAAAGAACTGCTCTCTGGCTGATTTTAGAGCTCTCATAAGTACAAGGGTGAATTTCTGCATCTCATTGTATATCTTTTATGTTTTTATTGTGGTTATTTTTTGTTTGTCACTCATTTATGCTGCTGTTTTGGCCAGGTCTCCTATGAAAAAGACTATTCATCTCAACTGGACTTACCTGGTTAGTAATTGGTCAAACAACCTCAGAGCTAGCAACCAGCCTGCTAAAATGTATTTTAATGTTCTATGTTTTGTTTTCTTTTGCAAGGATTTAGCCATTTTAAAGCCAGAGCTCCTTGGAAAAACAGGCTCCCTAATGACAATATTTTACTTGGACACCCTCGCTGCATCCTGGACTGCGCACTGCCAGAGACAACTGTGATCGGTTTAAAGAAATACAACCAACCTAGAGCGTTTCGATCCCTTAGTGTGGACTTAGGATGGATTTAGGCAGACCTAGGCTATGCAAATGAAGAGACAATCTGTTGTAAGGCTCCACTTACATCTTGGTTGCTGCAGATTTCTTTGAGTCTGCGGTGCTCATCAATAAGCGGAGCGCGGTGTTTCTCCCACTGAGAGGCCAGGTTCACCACCCGCTTGGCACTGGCCTCCACCAGAGCCTGCAGGTACAAACACACATGTTTCCACTGAAGCTGAGCACCCTGCTGGTTTGATGGCAGCTCTCAGGTCAGCAGTGATGTCACTAAGAAGTCCTACCTGAAGCTTCAGCAGGTTGTTGTCTGCATCTGGCAACAGGTCAATTGTTTTCTTCTTCACCTGCATCTTCTCCTCTTTTTCGGAGTTCCCCAGCTCTCTCTGCTTCAACTCATCCAACACCTGGACACAAACACATCACACATGTCATTTGTGTTTTTTTTGGTCATTGCGCCTGCTGTTGTGGAAACCCATCTATTCCATATTACTTGAAATACATCAGTAAGCTGGTTTCCATCACAAATTTGTGCAAAACTTAAGCAATGTTTTCAAAATAAGATAAAAAACAATTGCAAGATGACAGCGTTTCCATTGAGTGATGTTATATCTTCTCTTATTTGATACTGTAAATAAGCAAATTTATATGGTGCGTAACTGTCCATTTTCACACTGCAGTATATGGCGTCACAGAATAATGCTGATAACATTGCCGTATGAGTACAAGAACTGCAAAAAGACTCTCTTCCCTCACTGGACCATTCATATTAGTACGCTGTCAATCTGTCACTGTTTCCTGAAATTTAAGGGAGAATATTCCTTTAAAAGTTCAGGGGAAATAACTTTTGGAGATTTACTGCACATTTTAGAGTGGCATTTTATTATGACCAACCTAAGGTGCACCTGTGTAGGTAGTATGGCCCTAAAATATTATCACAATATTTCAGGGCATTTTTACAATATGACAAAATTCTTAAACATATTTTCAAAAAGAACAACTGCATCAAAATAAGTGTGAAAGTTTTGCAGGTTTTACAGTGTGTCTATAAATACTCAGTAAGAACTAAACAAAAATGATCTCTCATTTCTTTCATTTGTAAACAACAGCAGCAACTCAGACTCTGTATAAAATGTTAATAGTACAACAACAACAACAAAATTAATCACAAATTATACATCTAAATAGTTGTCGAATGCAGGTAGAAGCAAAAATCCTATTCAAAAAATACAAAACACAACAGCATTATGTCTTCAATTACAGCATCTGCTGGAGCTAATCAAATCAAAATGAAAAAGTCACATTACATTTACTTTAGAAGTGTGTGTGTGTGTGTGTGTGTGTGTGTGTGTTACCTGTGCGTTTGTAACACTCATGTGCTTCATGTCAGCTGCTAACTGGTCAACATCACTGCAGAGCTGCTGGAACTGCTGCTGGAGTGAGAGCTGCTCCTCCTGCTGACGGAGCTGGATATCACTCTCTGACTGACAGCCAGAGGGGATGGGGCTGGTTACTGCTGCCGCCTGCTGGAGGACGGACGGACGGACGGACGGACGGACGGACAGACAGACAGACAGACAGACAGACAGACAAACAAACAGAGACACACACACACACACACACACACACACACACACACACACACACAAAGCAGTTAGAGATCACTGCAGTAACAGCACACTGTGTTTCGGTGTTTCCCTCTTGGCGTGCTCCTCACCTGTGCAAAGGTGAACTTCTGTGTGTGGGTGAAGTGGGTACCCTTGGTCAGGACGTGGTCAGAGGGGGCGGAGCCTCTGAAGGCTTGCAGTAACTCGGAGAGGTCAGAGGTGGAGCGAGGACCACTGAAGGCACTTTCAGGAGAGGGCAGCGCGGCAGAACGCAGCTGCTCCTCAATGCGTTTCCGCAGCCGGCTCAGTTTCCTGGAGCGATACTCCTGTTCAACAACACACAAACACACTTCACATGGTATAGTGTGTAATAAACATGTTTACAGCATGTCCTGGACAGCTATAGAGGATCCAACATGCCAAACACAGTTCCCTTTGATGTATGAAAAGGTAGTATGCAAGGGACGCTATGAAAATTTTAATTCCACAATTATTCTGGCCAAAATAAATGCAGAATATTATCTTGATAATCATTAAAATATTCTTAGAACTCTTAAGATGGCACTAAACATTCTGAAGTCACATTAACTTAAATGAACTATTTCAGACATATGCTTAGAGAGCCAGAGGCACTGCAGGAACAGACAGTGTAAATGTTACTGCAGTGTGTCAGTGTGTGTGATGACTCGCCTGCGGCGTGAGGCGAGACAAAAGTCCCTGACTGTTCCACTCGCTGTCCCACTCCTGAGCAGCACTCAGCTCAGCTGTGTGCTGCTCCAGTATGGACGCCACCGCAGAGGCATGATGGGAAGGTTGGGCAGTCACCGGAATAAGGATCTCTCGCTGGTAGTCCTTCACCTCTGAAATCACAGTGTACACAGACACAGACACACACACAGACACACACACAGACACACACACAGACACACACACAGACATAAAAAAAAAAATACAATCCTATTCAATCCGATTCCTTCCTTTCTCTTTTAACACATCATCCTTTTCCATCAAATTAGTTCTCGTTAAATCGGGATTCTTGGAACCCTGGTGTATCTAGTGAATCAGCCTGTGCTTATTTATTATGTAGACAGTAGTAGAAAAATCATAGATTATAATCATGACCTGCAATCAGATATTTACCAACCATAGTATTAACCAACTGTCAATTAGACCACTGCACGCTCTATTTCATCTCAAGATGTCTAATATGACTTCTCCATTGTTACCTTCTCCATCCTCTCTGTCCAGCCTGCCAATAACAACACGCCCACTGATCATCAGCTTAATGAAAACCTGCTTTTTTTCTGGCTTGAGTTGAGAACCAACTTCTCACATTCCGAACCAATATATTCTTGGTGGAAATGCGCTAAACAGTTCAAAATTAGGCACCGAAACTGGTAGAGAACTGGTTCCATGTTGGACAACAGTGAGAGATAGCAGCAGGAACCTGAGGTTGAACTGAACACGGTTCAAAAACTTACTTGTGATGCAACCACCATTTTTTCAGACTCTACTTGCATAATCTCCACAAAAACTGTCAAATTCATTCGCATGCATTCCTAAAGAGTACATTTCCACCAACTGAAACTAATATAAATACCTTTTATAATTTTTAAAACATTATTTTGATACCATTAACAGGCATTTAAGAACAATTATTTATATGCAAAGTTGCCACAAAGTTTAAAGTTTTAGTTTTTAAAGTTTTACGTTTTTTAGATCGCAATAACGACAACCACTCTGAGAGGGACCGTGGTGAAACAGGAAGCTCACCACATCATCTAAATCACACAGCATGTGCTGATGTGCAGCAGCACAGGCAGAGACTCACCTTTCAGCGTCTTCTTTCCTGGACCTTTAGTGCAGTGTGGTAAACTGAGAGGCTGGACATGGAAGCTGTGCACTGCTGCTGGTCTCTGAACAAGAGAAACAAACCACCTGTCAGACACTGACGGGCTCTCTCTGGGCAGCTCACACACACAGGTTCATATCATGCATCCAGAGGCTGACAGTAAGCCCAAATCAAGACACAATCATTTAACTGTCACTGGGAAGTCCCCACCTCAATTTAAGTCGTTTCCCTCTGATTTCTATTTGAGTTCAGTCTCCCTGCATTAAAATGAGTAAAAGCCAATTCAAATAGAAATCTAGAATTACCGCTGTGCCGCTGTATGCCTCTGCTAACCAGTCATGTTGCAGTTACATTTTATATTCATGTCTGTCCAGACTCATTTGTAGACATAACAGTTGACAATGCCTCAAATATGACTGTTGCTGCATGGAAGCTACATATTTTAAAACAGATTCTTAATACACATACCCCCAGGCGCACAGAAGATCTCTACTATCAGCACAGTTTACAGATTAGTGTCACCAAATCAGTATCTGAACCAAATGTCTCCCCTTCTGTTTCTGAGGTATGATGCTGAATAATGGCCCAATAAGTGTTTTTGCAGAACATTATATCGTAGTGAAGCTATCTTTGATGTTTTGGATATAAAATGTCATCACTTCATTGTTTTATTCTATTAAACATTTGTGTGAAATTTTTGACCTTTGACCTATGAGCATCTTAATCTAATAAAACCATTGTTGAGTCAAAATGGGTGTTTATGCCAAATTTGAAGAAATTGATTTAAGGTGTTCTTGAGATATCGCTTCCACAAGAATGAGCCAAATGCAACTTCTGAGAGTTCTTGACCTTCGACCCATGACCACCAAAATCTAATCCCTTTATCTGAGTCCAAGGCTATGTTCAAAACTGCCTACTATACTAGCAGTATGTACTGATTTGGTCAAAATGTAGTATGCAGTATGCAGTATGCAGTATGCAGTATGCAGTATGCGAACAAAAGCAAAATCCACAGTATGCCAGAAATACCCCGATGTCATACTGATGCGGGAAAAAATCCTCAGTATGCATCGGACCAGTCTGCCTCGCCTACTGTTTCCCACAATGCACTGTGGATCGAGCCCAGACATCACACAGATGGGTAGACGTAAGCCACCAGATGGAGTCCTTAGTTTGCGTGTTACATTTTATTATTTGGCCCTTGCCAAAAACATATTTTTTATCTTTTAAGGTCATTTAAATTACTTTTATCAGGTAAACCACATACCAATGTATGCTATTAAGAGTACACTTATACAGGTGACATGAGCAAATTTTTATTTTTTTTATTAAAAATATTCAGCTACTGTAAAGGGGCTATGGTTCATGATACCAACTAACCAGCTTGGTCTTTCACATCAACAACATACAATCAGAAAGTTTAAAGGGGCAGCCTGTATGACTGATGCAGAATAAAGAGGATAATAGTGCGTGTCCCAAGCAAAGCTAAATTAATACTGGGGGAACTCAGCAGTAATGCAAACGTAAAGGCGGTATATCTGGTCATTTCCAGTCATTACAAAGGCGTTATTCGTCTCACAGGTAAGCCTACATCATGATCGTCTATATACATCACTTGTTTACTCTATTTCAAACTGTAAATGGAAGCTACGTGGTAGCGGTTTTGCTATTGTTTGCTTCTGCTTTCAAAGAAGAAACCAGCCATGCCTGGCTAGCATACTGCAAAACAGATCGAACTAAACAGCCATACTGCATATCGCTGTTATAGTATTTAGTATGTAGAGCATACTGCATACTGAGTACAGTACACCGTTTTGAACATAGCCCAAGTGAATGTTTGTGACAAAAAATTGTTATCGAGATATTGTGGTCACATGATCTTTAACCTATGACCACCAAAATCTAATAAGTTCATCCTTGAGTCCAAGTGCACATTTTTGCCATCAAAACAGACCTGGATCTACCACTCTCATGATCCTGCTGATAGAACTGATACATCATCATGCATTAAAGCTCAGACATCAAAATGCAACTTTAAAGAGTTTACTTGTGTTTCACTGTGCAGAGGCAGCCTGCAGCTGGGAGGCAGCCAGGGAACAGCCAGCTGGGCTTTGACCGCAGCAGCGATGGCTCTCTGAAGGACCACCGATTTACCTGCAGGAAGACATGATAGCATTTTCCCATCACTGCAGCACTGTGTTAACTCTTTCTTAATCTGTTATTTTATGGGCCAACATTTTCTTTTAAACCTCTAGACATGCAACAGTGCAGGTTTCTGAGACACATTTTAAATGTAATTATTTATGTAATTAACGAACTATACTGACTCATTGATATATTTATATTTACATTGATTATATCTATTGCCTCAATTAGGTTTCCTCAGGTTTTATTTCACAGCCATATTTATTTATTTATTGGCATTGTTATGCATTTTTTTATTTATTTTCTAAGGACTTAAATGGCATTCTATACATTTTTTTTATTATTTTTTTATGATAGTAACAGCAATCTGCTTGCTCTGGCTCTCTGTCTTCAGAGAGCGTAGGCCCTGGAATAAATCAATACTTTTCCCAAGAAATTACCAGAAATATACAGCAAGGTTGTTTGACTATGATTACCACATTCACTACCTTTTCAGGTCCACTATCCTCAGGCTCTCACATCCTGCCTGTACATACCATCTGATATGAAGTGAGTTGGAATTGTAACAGATATTTTGATGATATTTTGCTTATTTGTACAGCTGCCATCTGTCAAAACTACAGTTTATCTCCATAATAACTGGCCAAAATAACCATGGAGGTGTTAGGAGGTTTTTTGCACCAATGTAATCACTGGTGCAAAAAAGATTATATTACATTATAAACCAGGATTATGATATCTGACCTTATGGCACAAATAAGAGACCTGTGACAATCTGACAATCAATTTGTTGTTTAGCTGTCTCTGAGGAGAGATGGTGTGGACAGGCTGCTGCTGTGTGTACCTGTTGGCTGGTCTGAGGCCTCTGCACTCTCTCTGGGCAGCTTCTCCACCAGGAACATAAGCAGCGAGCGGATCTCCTGCTCGTTGCTGTACAGAAAGGTCTGGTAGCCTATCTCTCCTTTGTATCCAATGTCCTGAAAACCACAAGTTTGACATATGAGGGAGACTGCTGGGGAGCTACAGGCACTGACTCAACTGAGCTTCTACTCATATAGGCACATCTGAATTTTGCCCACAACTATCTTCTTATGAAGCATCCTCAAGTGTGCTAAAAGCGCTCTATAATTAAAATGTATTCTACATTTTCTACAGCCACTTACTGGTGTAGGTTTATATGGAGTCTCTGACTTATAATGCACCAAATGTTTGTTCTTAACCCTCTGAGACCAAAGTAATTTTTGACCATTTTTGGTCCATCTGGATTTATTGTCTAATAAAGCTTATATAACATCAACAATGTAATGCACAGTTAAGCTATAAAAGTCAGTGTTTTTAGGACAACCTAAGCTATAAGAATATTTGCACTGCAGTTATGTCACTTGAATGTAAAAATACTTTATATATATATAATACATTATATGTTTGGTCCACTGAAAATCACTGTCTGATATTAAGGTACAGCGGTACTCTCAGTAGTGTACTCTTAAGCTGAAATTGTTTGTTTTTTTTAAGTGGGACTTTTTTTAGGGTGTCATAAATAAGTTTTGTTGCTGACCCCTCCAAAGCAACACATTGCGTTGCTTCCATGTCAGACTCCAGCCTGCTTTTCCAAGCTGGGGTCGTGCAGACTGACATCTACTGTATGTAATACACTGGCTATGGAGAAGTACTCCATACATCCCCACGTCAACAGATCTGAACTATCCCTTTAACCTTCCTGGAGCAGATATTGATGTAATTCAGGTATAGGTCTTGCTGTTTGTTCTGATTACAGAGTCTAATGAACTTATTTTATCCTGAATGAGTGTGGGCCATGAACCAGAGGTGTGTTACCTGACAGGCTTGTGCCAGGCTCATGCCCACCCTGAAGCGGGCAGACATGCCTGGGGGCAGGGAGGTGGGCAGCGCACTGCCCAGGCCTGGATCGATCACCCGGATACATCTGACCACCGCCTCCACAATGAGCTCGCTGCTGAACTGTCTGACGCTGTCGGTCTCCTCGTTCACTTCTCTGTGGGTCACACATTAAACATGAAGGTAGTCTATGTTCAAAATGGTATCCTGGCTGATCAAGGCATTTTTTGACAGATCTGAATCAGGAATATTTAGCTTATAGAGCAATCCTTTTTTATGTCAGCTGTCACACAAGTGTTTTTACTTTCATGCACAGCATCATGAACAGAGTCTTTGTCAACTCTTCTCCACTCAACTGTCTGTTTCTTTCTTCCTGCTACTGAGCTCCCATGCGTGTGTAAGAGCAGCGGCTGAGCCTGCTCACTGCAAAACACCACACACCATACACAAAAACACAGTATGAGACTGTTTTTTGTGTTCTTTACCAATGTTATGAGCACTTGATTTATTTCAGCTCAGTGTGAGAGTCTCGCATTTTGCCTTAAACTATACCGTAAAGTATTTCTCCACCCTGCTCAGAGGAGAGACAGACTGCTGTCCCCAGTTTACTACAACCTCACTAGCCACTTACCACTGCACGTACATGAGCTCTGTGAGCAAAAAGTCAACATTGCTTATGTATCAATGAAGCATAATCCACCCAAACGATGTGAAGACAATGAAAATAGCATACATTGGGGAAAAGGTAATGCCTGCACACTTACTGCATGCCACACAAGTTTATTTAAGACAGCACGTCAATTAAATAAACTTGTGTGGCATGGGGTAAGTGTGCAGGCATTATCTTTTTCCTTATGTACACTGTTTTTTGATAGCCTTGCACCTATGTGATGTACATATAACTACCCTGTTTCAAGACACTGAAAATAAACACTCAGCAGAACACAGTTCATTCAGCTAAATCCAACACAAGCCCTAGTAACAAACACTCAAGAATAGTCTACTCTCTTAAAGGGACAGACACTCCTCAAAGATTTAAAGGTGGGTTCGTCATTTTATATTTTATTTTGTGAAAGAAATAATTAATAATAAAGAGATATTCTTTTACTCATATTGTCAAGCATAGGTTTTGCGTTGGATCGATTTACTTAACTTGAAAGAAGCCCACTTATGGCATGTTTCCACTACATGGTACCGGCTCTATTCAACTCTACACTACTCGTCTTTGGTATCGGGTACTTTTCTGGGGTTCATTTTCGATTAGAAGACAGTACCGCCTCAGTGTAGCGGGTCGTCATAGCAACGACGTGCAACACTGCCGTGACGTCAGTTTCAACGCGACACACACATAGGCACAGGGTTAGAATTACACAGTGGCTTTCGGGGGGAGCCCCATTTTCCGGTGCACACCACTACTAAAACATGTCACATGCAGAGCGCTAGGTTAAGCTGTTAGGTTGTGACTATACACAAGTGTAGGAGCAGGTTCGGTTGAGAGCACTTTGTCTGGGCACATGCTGCTATGTCGTGGTGAAGTTGCTGTGAAGCTAATAAACCACATGGTTTTGAGTACAAATGGACTGTGTCGGCCAGCAGTTTATTTGACACTCCTGTAAGCAGTTATTACCGCCAATAACATTTCCTCTCTCTCTCTGTCCTTTCTGTCGGATGATGAGGAGTTCAGGTGATGAGTGAATAAACACACAACATTGACACATTACGTCTCAAGGGAGGCTTTCAGGGGATACGAGCTCCCTTTAGCTACCCCGTAATTTGAACTATGCATACACACAGACTCTGACTCGCTGGAAACGCCCGTCGGCCAGCAAGGTTAGGAACATTTGCACCTTCTGGAGCGACCACGGCACGATCTTTCTGGTTACCATTCTGGGGAAGAAAAAAAAAGATACAAAACTGTGGCCGCTACAGTAGCTTTACTGTTTGAGCTGTTTAGGGTATTCTGTGTGTGCCAGGCATTGATGACGCAGTGACGATTCTCTCTGACCAATCAGTGCTCTGCAGTGTGTCATGTCACCTTTTAATAACTCATAGTACTCAGTTGGCTTTTTTTTGGAACCCCAGGAGAGCAGGTACCAAAACAGGTGGTACCAGATACTTTTTCCTAATGGAAAACCAAAAAAGGCAAGTAGAGTAGAGTAGAGCCGGTACCATGTGTTGGAAATACACCATTAAAGTATGCAATGTACAGATGTAGTATCGGATCGGGACTCGGTATCGGCAGATACTCGATATTAAATCACATGGATCGGAATTGAAGGCAAAAGAAAACGTGATCGGGACATCCCTGGAGGGTATTTGTTGGTTGCACCGCTATGTAAATCTGATTCAATGCAAGCTCGCGATCTTTAGCCTCAAATAACCAACAAACATCTGTGATCATGTGATGCGCAGGCTGAGCTCCATGAACGCTCCGTGTATGACAGCGGGCTGCTAACCACCAGACTCAACCCTGCTCAGCTAACATGTCAGGTCAGCGGCCGTTGTGAAGCTGAGGCACTGAGGAAAAAGATAATAATACTTACGTGCCGACTTGTTTGAGGGCGTGAATCAGAATTTTGTCAACTTCTTCCATGGCTGCAGTGTGCGTGTAGATAAAGCAGCTAACAGGCAGGTTTGTGGCAGATCATCTGATGCTAACGGGGCTAGTTATTAACATCCAGTTAGCTAGTGTCAGAGTGGGTTTCCCACTGAGGACAGCAGCCTACATAACCAACTTAGCTTCTATCTAATGTTAGCTCATTTAGGAACTAGCTACTTTTTAATTAGCGGGACTGCCACTCCTCAGTCTCCCGACAGACGCCATACTACTTCTCCGCTCTGTTTGAAGCGTCCTGCTAAACGTAAGCTGCCGATGTGATGAAATATGATTTAGCATTACCTACAGACTGAAGCTGATCCGGACTATCTGCTACAAACGTGCCAAATCTGACATCTGTGGGTCTGCCCTACTGTGGAAATGAAGTTATAAGGGACCAGAGCCGCGGGACTCTGGGAGGTGGAGTTTCACTTCGACTCACTGTTGCTGAGAGCAAGTGGGAACTTAGCAATGTAGAACTACGCTTCCCAGCATGCTCCAGAAGAGGCAATCTCATGACCGGAAAGCTGCTGGAGAGGAGGACTGAGCTGACACTTGGTTGGGTTCAGCGGTTCAGTGGGACCAGCTGGCAAATGTGTGACAGGCTGCGGTTCACTAGTTGATCTTATTTACATGCCAAAGTGAAACTGATGTTGTTTCTGTGAACTGCATCCTGGGAAAGAAACTCACTGGCAGGGAAACTCAACTTGCTTTGCTTGGGGCTCACTTTTGGAAAATGACATGGGGCCAGTTGCAGCAGCCCTACATATGTTTATAGAATTTTGGGACATTCCGAGGATTTTAGGACATTTTTAGGATTAAAGGACATTCTGGTCGTTAAGGACATTCATAGGATTGTAGGACATTTATAGGATTTTAAGACATTTCAAGGATTTTAGGACATTTATAGCATTTCAGGGTGTTTCTAGAATTTAAGGGCATTTTCTGGGATATTAGGACAGTTCTAGGAGTTAAGGATATTTCTACACATTTACATTACATTTCTATTATTTTTGTATGTGTCAAAGAGTTTAGGACATTTCTCAGATTTAAGGATGTTTCTTGGACTGTAGTACATTTCTTGAATTTTAGGACAAGAAGTTTAGGACATCTCCAGGATTTTAGGATGCTTCTAGGATTCAAGGGCGTTTCTGTGATTTTAGGACATTTCTATGATTTTAAGAGGTTTCAAGGATTTTAAGGACAATTCTAGGATTTTAGGGCATCGGCGTCCTAGGACCTCTGTTGGGGTGTGGTGGATCCCCCATTGGCACATTTTTCATTAACATGCTCTATTTTGATGCTGTTTTATGCACTCTGGCACCTTATCTATACTAAAAGTACAAAAAGAAGGTAGAGGGTTGATTTATTAGTCATTTAAAAAATGAAATTTAATTTGATTTGAGGGTCTAAGGGCACAGGGATGTCGTATGCTGTAAAGCCCTCTGAGGAAAACTGTTTTGTGATAATGGGCTTTATAAATAAATTTTAATTTAATTTAATTTGTCCTTGATCCTGCTACATCTTTGGAGTTGAAGGATGAGTTGATTAAAATTAGCAGCTACTATCAAGATTCCATCTGGTTTCTTGGACATGTTGCTGCTGATGGCCTAATTCAATTCCTGCAGTGTATTTTTTGAATTTGCATCAGAGTATTGTGTCCTTATGGCTCCCAACAAGGTCCGTCTATCCAGTGCAACAGCCTGATCTGGGATGTTAGGGGTTAACCATGTCTCTTTGAAGATGTGTGCAGAACAGTCTCTGATCTCCCATTGCTAAGTGAGGCTCAATCACATCTTATCCACTTTATTCTCCTGTGACCGGACATTAGCCAGAAGAAGGCTTGGTAGAGGAACAGCTCTCGGTCTAAGTCAGGTTAGCCTTGCCCTGATGACAGCTCTCCTCCCTCTCCTCATCCACCGCTTTCAGTTTAGTTTCTACCCTCTGGTCTGACTGGCTGCTCGGCATATGCCATCCTCTCGTGGTCTGCTGCATTCAGTCCAAACTCCACACAAGTTTTCCCGATATTGATAGGAGCTTCTCTAGAAAAGTTGTGTTTCAACAGAAGGGGCCATGGAGTCAAAATAATAAAAAAATATAGCAGAAAAGTAGCAAGGATTTGAGG
This sequence comes from Plectropomus leopardus, assembly GCF_008729295.1. Taxonomy (NCBI): domain Eukaryota; kingdom Metazoa; phylum Chordata; class Actinopteri; order Perciformes; family Serranidae; genus Plectropomus; species Plectropomus leopardus. The sequence goes on along the minus strand of NC_056470.1, from coordinate 3,488,295 downwards.
AGCTACGGGCTGCTGGAGCTACATGTGCTGGCATCGTCGTAGCAACAATTCCCAGTGTGAGTCACTTTATTTTTACTGCGAATTAGAAAATGGTGAGGGGGGACACCTGTCACCAGATTTTTGCCATGGGTCATAAGTTGAGTATCACTGATTTACACTATCCTGCAGTATGATGAGTACTAATTGTTCAGTTGCTTGTTGTTATGTTTCATGAACATATTCCTTTTGCATATTTCCTCTCTTTTCAACACTTCATGGCATTTTCTGAACACGTGAGATTTATATTTTGAATATAAGTCGAAACTTTCGTGTTTTTTTGCACCATGGAGAGTATTAGTAGCCTAATTGGACAGACAATAACTGATCAATGAATCAAAAATTTATTTGTCACATGGAATTATGCAAGGTACAGTTCCACTGAAATGTGATCACATCAACTCCTTTAACTTGTGCTCTGTGATTAAGTTCTTTTTTTGTGTCTTCTCACATCTTTGGCTTTTGCTTTATAGTTGTCCATGTTTCGGGATGGTTCTGGTAATTCATGGTTTCTGGTTGTGGAGTCATTAAACTGTCCACACATCCCGACATCAGCAAGACAGCATCATGGCTGCTCTCTCTTAACACTGCAGCTACCACTAGCAGTGATCCACAGCAGCGCACATTCCCATCATCCCACTACCAGTCCTTATTCACCGTAAACACTCTGCTCCTCTCCTTCTCTCACCAGAGTCATCCACTCTGTCAGACTGGTAAATACAAATCTTTAAAGTAGGACAAAAATGGCATGTTGGGCATTTTGCAAGGCTCTGCTACACTTGTTCTGAAAGCCCACACAGATCATCTTGGTTATAGTTTTACATGGATTATATTTTATTCAATAAGGCAATGAAACTTCTTGGTCTTTTAAACACCTAACACTTATAAAGAAAAAAAATCAACCACACTGTCCCATATATAGGCTTCTGTCTGAACACCCAGTACTCAGAGTTAATAGAAATTTTTAATGCAGTAAAAAGCATTCATTCTTCAAGTCTTTGCCAATTTATTCTCCTGACTTTTAAACAACCACACTTTTCAGCACTCATCTCTCGATTTACACATAAAAACAGAAAAGCTTTCCATCATCTCTCCATCCATCCATGCATCCCTGTCCACAGTGAGTGAGAGGTAAAGTCCATGCCAGTCAAGTGGTCAATCTAACTTCCTGTATTTATTTGATCATTTACAGTTTGGCCTTTACTTTTTTTTCTTTTCTTCTTTTGACACCCAGAATGAATCTGGTGGATTTATTATTAATCTCTGTTAGAACATAGTTTTTTTTGTTCAGTGACTATGGTTCTACCCAGGAAGTTCTTTGCTTAATGCTTTATTTCTGGTCTAATTTTTGTGGAGTTTGTCAAATTCAGTTTGGTCGTAATTCTGTGGATGCTGGTAAATCCCTCAGTTTAAGAAAACAGGAAGTGTCTGCCAGTGGGCAGTCTAAAGGATGATAGAAAGCCCACAGCAGCTGTAAAAATGACACCATGTACCGTATATGTCTTCTGATGAAAAAATGTGACCCACATGTCTGGCTGTGCTGCTGCTGAGGTTGCTTATTTTCAGCCCTTACCTGTGCCACAAGGTCTCTGCAATGAAAGGATGGACATACATGCTTCAAACCAGAAAGTGGTGAGGGGGGAAACAGCAGAGGCCCGCCCACATAGAGCTCTTTCCTCAGCCAACTGCTGTTTTGCCTTCCAAAACTACTAGAATAATCATTTTGGAATCAGTCATCTGATAAAAATCTCCCCAAATATATTTGAATAAAAAAAGGTTCTTGGAAACTCTGCATTCCGACTTCCGACTATTGATCCTGCCGACGACGCCAGTTTATGACCAGAGGGTGAGGACTGGGACCATCTCAGACAGTCTCTTCAACCTATTTAACCTGAAGGGATAGCAGGGACAAAGTTTTAAAGTTAAAGCAATTATGTATACAAACTAAAAACAACATGTAAGGACAATTTGTTTGCAATCATAAAAACCATTGCAATGCCAGAAGGCGCTACAGCCCAAACATGCAAAAGGGGCGCTGTGTCAAGTAAGAACTACTAGTTAGGGGGAAGGGTCACACTTAAAGGCAACACACATACACATAAAACCAAAGATAAAGTGCAATGTGCAAACACAGCAAAGATCGCAGCAATAGGAGTGGATACTCAGGGAGCTAGGTGCCACCTTGAGGAGAGAAGAATCACAGTTTAACATACAGAGTGTGGAGCAGTGAATGTCATTAAGAGATTCTGAAGGTGTCCTTGTCAGAGGCTGGTACTTAACCATCCTCCCCAAGAAGACACTATATGTTCCCAAATTAGGTTATTTTGCATACGTCCATGATTTAGTTCAGATTATATTGGTCCCTAAAGTTAAATAAACAAAGTGTGCTTACCCTGCATATCCCCAAGAAGAGACACTAAATCTATAAAGTGGTGAAGTAATGAGTCCTAAATCGCAGAAGTCTGTTAGCCTTAGCACGTATGGTTCCCTCGTCTTAAAGTCTATGGGTTCTTTAAATGGATTTTCGATAAAATTCCTTAAATAAGGTCTGTGGTGAACACAGCCTGAAGATATTTAGATGTTTTGTTCTGCAACGTGAAATACATTCGCTTAAACACAATTTTTGAACTTTTAAGGTTTTACTCGTCTTAAAAGAGGCGGTTGATCAACCTCGAGGCCTCTTATAGCTCAGGCACTGACCTAAGTCAGCTTCATTAAAAGTTCGCTAGTAAATTCTATGCAGTTTGTAATGGGCATTTCTTTTGAAAGCATGTTCAGTTAGTAGATTGGGATTTTAGGATGTTTCTAGGAATTTATGATGTTTCTCTGATTTTAGAAGATTTCTCTGATTTTAGGATTTTTTCTGGAACAAATTCAGCAAACAGAGGTGGACAAGATCGTTGCCTTGATGGCAGTAGATTAGATGAGCAGGTGACAAGTTGCCTATGGTCACCCACGATGTTAATAACCTTTGTCATCATTCTGTCTCTGTAGATGCATTCCACACAAGCCAGTTCCTAGTAGTTTACTGTTAGTTGTGACAGTTTTTCTGACAGTCTTTATCTGTGCTCCTGCAGCATTATCAAACCAGCAGATGATGCAGAAGGATAAAACACCTTCATTCTGTCAGTACATTAGCATTTTAGGATATTTCTAGGATTTTAGGACGTTTGTAGGATCTTTGGATGTTCCTGGTATTTTAAGACATTTCTCTGATTTTAAGATTTTTTTCTGAAACAAATGAAAACTTGGCTCTGCTTTTAGCAAACAGAGGTGGACAATATCGTTGCCTGATGGCAGTAGATTAGATGAGGAGGCGAGGGGGTGCCTCCGGTCACCCACAATGTTGTTAGTCTTTGTCATCATTCTGTCTCTGTAGATGCATTCCAAACTTGGGAAAATAGTTGTTTACTGGCAGTTGTGACAGTTTTTCTGACAGTCTTTATCTGTGCTCCTGCAGCATTATCAAGCCAGCACATGATGCAGAAGGATTGAACACCTCTATTTTGTGCATTTTGTTTTGGACATAAAGACAATTTCTTTTGATTACATTAAGTTAGTACATGAGTGTGTCCAGTAGGTGGCGGTAGCACGACTGTGAGCTCTGTGTGAAATCTCAGCAGAAGAAGATCACGAAGAGGAACTGGACTGCTGCTCCCCCCCCCCATCCCCCTACCTCATCATGTTATTGATCATCATGTTGGTGTAGGAGGAAAACAAAACTCCGACTAACCACCCTGTTCCCAAACGGAGTGTTTAAGATGGCAGGCGAGGAGGAGAGGGGGGTGGTTCGTGTCAAAGTCAAGGTAGGATGAAGGTTTCAGCAAGAGACATTCTGCCAGCGTCCGCTAGTTAGCTGCTAGCTCCCTGTTATCCTGTTTACTGAAATGTCTGCTGAGTGTGTGCTAGCTGTTTCTTCAAAACACAGTCTGGTGCTAAACGTCGTAAAAGCACCCGAGACAGCAGCTGTGTGAGAGTGAGGAGCTCTCTGCTGTGGCTGTCCGCGGAGGGACACACTGTGTTATTCGCCTCATTGTTTGTTGTGGCTGAATGTTGTTTGACAGCTGGAGGTGCCAAACAGTCTTTCTCCTTGTCACCTTATTTGGACCGTAATTTGACTGTATTAGCTACTAATCATTGACATTCTGACAACTATCGTTAAAACCCATCACCAAAGTCCAACCTAAACCACCACAAAGCAGTGAGCCCTCACAGACTGGAGTTGACGTCACCTGCCGGCTCAGCAGTGCGTGCGTCAACGCGCTGCGTGACGTCACATGTTACCTGGATTCGAAGCATTTCGTGTTTTTTATTTCACCTAAATCATATTTGTCATTTGATTGCCTTAGAGCAGGGATACTAAGTATGTTTGCCTGGGGACATTTCTGTTGCAAAATGACAGGGGGTCAAGGGCCAGTCGCAGCAGCTCCATTTATGTTTCTAGGATTTCAGGACATTTCTAGAGCTTTAGGACATTTGTAGGGATTTGGGATATTTCTACATTTTAGGATGTTTCTCAGATTTTAGGACGTTTGTAGAATTTTTAAGATATTTCTAGGACTGCGACATTTCTCAAATTTTAAGACTTTTCTTGGATTTGAGGAGGTTTCTATGATTTTATGATATTTCAAGGGTTTTAGGACATGTATCTATTCTTTTAGGACATTTCTGAATTTTTAAGACTTTTCTAAAATTTTAGGACGTTTAAAGGATTTTAGGATATATCTAAGATTTTAGGATATATCTATGATTTTAGGACATCTCTAGGATTAGGACATTTCTTGGATTGTAGGACATCTCTAGGATTTTAGGATGTCTCTACAATTTTTAGAACATTTCTAGGACTTTGCGACATTTCTCGAATTTTCGGATGTTTTTATGATTTTAGGACATTTCGATGACTTTAGGGCGTTTGCAAGATTTTGGAAAATTTCTAGAATTTTAGAACATTAGCTAGGACCTCTGTCGGGGGGTGTAGGGGATCCTCCACTGGCACCTTTTTTGATAAACAAGCTCCACTTTATCCATTTTATATTCTATTTTACTCTGTTATGTTATGGTTACTATTATTGTTGCTGTGCATATGTCCCCTCTCTCCCTCACTCTCTTCCTCCTTTTTTCTCTCTCTCTCTCTTTCCTATACATCATTTTGTCACCTACTCTTATTTTACTGTTCTTTACAACATGTACTGCACAGCTGTCTGTCACACTGTTGTCCAGTACAGTCCATCAATTCTTGAATACTAACCACCAAAATAGGTTATTATGTTAAAACTTCCCTCCATGTTTCTCCCACAGCACCATGTTTGTTTCTGATGTTGTGCTTTTTTCAGAAATGTGAAGGGGCACTTCCTGTGGAGTTTCGCTCGTTTGCTGTTGATCCTCAAATAACGTCACTGGAGGTCCTGCAGCACATCCTCATTCGAGCCTTTGATTTGAACGGGTAAGAGTGATCGCCCTGGTTCAACTGTTGCGTAGACACATCATGTGTGTCAGCATTTTCTTCTTGTTTGTCTTTCAAACCAGGAAGCGGAATTTCGGGATCAGTTACCTGTCTCGAGACCGGAGCGGTGCTGAAATGTATCTGTCACTGCTGTCTGACTGGGATTTGGATGTTGCATTTGTCAGTGCTGCCAAACCATATCTCCAGCTCAAGATGGACATCAAACCTTCAGAAGACAGTAAGAACACCAGTGTTTCCTTAGAGGAACTAACAAAACCCAAAAGCTTAGAGGAAGAATGAACATAATGTGAGGAGGTAAATGTGGCATCTGTAAAAAATGTTCCTTTCCGGCTCGTCCACTGACTCTGTATGAACCTAAATTGGCTAAGTTGGCTGTAGTTCAGCAGGAAAATTGGGACCTATAATGGTAATCCATTACCTGATGTCAGAAGACATGGATTCCGGACATGTTGTATTTTGTTATTATGGGTTATGCATTTGTTTTTAAGCACAGCAGATATTTATCATATACAGGACTGAAGTTAGAATTGTTAATAAGGTGCTGTTGAAAGCGATATTTCAAGTTTTAAGAGAAAAAGGAACCACTGAAGTGACAAACCAATTGACTTAAATGGCAAAACCAAATAAAAAATATACTAAAACATAATTGAGTTTGACTCTGTCAGATGGATATTTGGACAGAATGACGCCTTGTTGGCGACTGTGGCTCAGAGGTTTAGGGCTCTTCAAGGATTTAAGGACATTTCTAGGATTTGAGGACATCTTTAACTTTTTTAGGATATGTGTAGGACTTTGCGACATTTCTCAGATTTTCGGACTTTTCTTGGATTTTAGGATGTTTCTAGAATTTTAGGACTCTAATTGGAAGGTCAGCAGTTTGATCCCCAGCTCCTCCAGGCAATATGTCGAAGTATCCCTGATCAAGATACTGAACCCCAAATTGCTCCAGATGCTGCGTCATCGGAGTGTTAGTGTGTGTGAATGATTACTGAGTAGCAGGCAGCACCTTGTACAGTAGCCTCGGCCACCAGTGTGTGAATGTGAATGTGAATGTGTGTGTGAATGGGTGAATGTGACATGTAGTGTGAAAGTGCTTTGAGTGCTCAAAAAGACTAGAAAAGCTCTATACAAGTACAGTCTATTTAACATTTACCATTTGTGTTAAAGGATAGGTTCACAGTTTTTCAAGTCGCGTGTTCATATGACACTTTCTTAACCGTTCATGTTTACTTTTTGCCACAGCCTAAACGCACTAGCCACCTTCATACAAACAGAAGAGTGACATTTTTGCCACAATGCCAAGTGAATGCAGCCTTGGGCCTAAAATAGATGATAGTTAAGGCTGCTGCTTTGTGTTGACTGCAGGTCCTGTTATGGAGGACTGGGACATCATCAGCCCAAAAGACGTGATTGGCTCTGAGCAGCTTCTGGCAGAGAGGACCAGGTCTTTAGCATCTGCAGCTCTCCCCTTCACCCAGTCTCTACTGTCCCAGGTTCCTTCATCTTCTCTAACCTTCCTTATCTGTCTCTTTCACCCTCTGCCGTTTATAAGCCAGAGGTTATTCCAACACAATTGTTTCTCTTATGTTCAGGTGGGCCGTACCCTGTCCCGAGTTCAGCAGGCCTTCAGCTGGTCTTATGGGGAAGAAATTAAGCCTTTCAAGCCCCCTCTGAGCGACGCAGAGTTTCACAGTTACCTCAATGGACAGGGCCAGTTAACACGACCTGAGGAACTCAGACTGCGCATCTACCATGGGGGTGTGGAGCCTTCGCTGCGGAAGGTGAAGTACCTGTGTTTCATTAGAATGACATACCAATTCCATGTCCTGCAGATTCCCAAACAAACAAGCAGGGTTTCTCGCACATTCATTTATTTGTGGCAGTCTGCCACAATTAAAACATCTGCCGCCACAAATAGATTTTCTATTTTTGGAGTTGGTCTAAACTTGGTCTAACTTGCCTCTGCAGCAGCTTCTCCTCATTATCAATCTGATTTGATCAGCTCTGAATGGATCAATAGATCAGTTATACACTATGAACAGGGATAGTGTCAGAAAACTTTCCTTTTTAAAAAAAAATCCTTTTTTATATTATTCTGTGCCCCTCTCTAAATTCTGAATTTTTTTGCAAGTCTGAGAACGCAGCGCAGGCGAAACTCATGAGTTTTTTTAATCCCCCAGCAGCAGTTTGAGTGCTGACACGGATAATTGTTAAGTTGATCCGGACAGAACTGATCAGATTGATGTATAAAAGGAGAAGCAGAGTATAGAGTGAGTGAATGCAAACTTTTAGAACCAGCACAATGAATGGTTAAGTTTCACTTTCACTGCGTCTGGTGTTCTGCTGCTTCGTCTGTGACAACAGTGCACTCTGCACTCTCAGAGTGTGGTGCAATGACAAACCACACAGTATATATATTTGAATAAGACTAGAAATCTATTTGTGGTGGCACTTCTTTTAATTGTGGCAGCCCGCCACAAATAAATGAATGTGTTGGAAACCTTGGGTTTGTTATAAAGTTTGTGATTATTTACAAGGTTTCCCCTTCTAACCCCCAAAGAAAAAAGAAGCCCCATTCTCTGCCTGTGTCTCCTGCACAAACTAAATGTGCTAGTTGAAATTATGAAAAATTCTACCTTAATGCATTAAAAGATAGAATTTGTTTTTTTTCTGAGCTGTTGTTGATACGTTAAAGATAAAGTTCTGCATTGTCTGCTGGTGTGTCAGGTTGTTTGGCGGTACCTCCTGAACGTCTACCCTGATGGACTCAGCGGGCAGGAGAGGATGGACTACATGAAGAGGAAGACTAGGGAGTACGACCAGCTGAAGAGAGAGTGGACAGTGCGGGTCAGCCCTGAGGACCTGGAGTTTATCCGGGGGAACGTCCTGAAGGACGTCCTGAGGACAGACCGGGCTCATCCATACTATGCAGGGTCAGAGGACAGTCCACATCTGACCGCCCTCACAGACCTGCTCACCACATTTGCCATCACACATCCACAGGTGAGAAGAGATGTTCAGTCTGTCGGCTGGCACCTGCCTCAGACTTTGATAGGATTTTATCAAAACTCAATCTGCTCATCAAAGCATCTGTCTGAATCTGTTAGTGTCAAGGCTCTTAACAGGGCTTTCCTGAATACCAGTTTTGGGGAATCAGAGCCTTATTAAGAAATATTGGCGATTAATCGCAGCTTAGGAAGGGGGAGGAGAGAAAGATGTCAGTTTGCAGTTATCTAATCGAATATAACGAGACAATTAGCCACTTTGTTAGTATGCAGGTCGCAGTAACATTAGCTACAATAGCTAGGAAAAGAACTTGGCTCAGCTGTTACCTGTAATGTTTAGGTGATGTGCTAAGCTGGTTGTAGATTTGTGAGATCTGTCACTTGACTTTTTGGTATTTATCATCACAAATTTTGAAACTATTCAAGACACTTGAATTTTTCAACATATTGCTGGTGTATTTGTCAGCCTGTCACTGGCAGTCCAAATGTCAGTCTCAAAACCAGGTCTGTCACTAACTTTATATGTCCTTGTCTGAGAACAACGAATAATTAATGCTGATGCATCATTAATTAGCTATTTCTTAATAAATGCTATGGAAAATGGTGCCTTGGAATACCTATTTGGACATTGATTACCACCACAATGATCAAAGCTTCAAAGTATTTGGGTCAGCCCTAATTTTCAAACTGTGAGGTGCCTCAACATGGGGGAGCAGGAGTGTTAGAATTATGCATACAGGTGTTACACACACACACACACACACACACACACACACACAAAGAGACAGAAAGACATGCCCACACATCTCAGTATACATATTTAAATACCAACAGACATCAACAACAGACCCCAACAGACTCTATACACCCAGAACCATTTAAACCTCACTACAGAACATAGTCCCTCATTTACACACAGAAAAAACGTGTGTTGACTCAGCAGCGAACATGAAATGAGAAAAGCTGATCTACAGGAGACAAATATTGAAAAGCAGAATGCCTGACAGCCTAACTGCATTATATTCTAGTATTTGTCATTTTTTGTTTTCCCTTACATAAATAAAGACATTTCCAATGTAAATTGCAGAAAAAATAGCAGAACCCAGGAAATTATGTGCTTGATGCTTAAAATTAGTGGCTTATCAGACTTCCAGTTAACGATAACAAGACTAGAGAGGTGAGGCAAATTCGAGTTACCTGTAGTTTGGGGTGTAGTGTTACACTCCAAAACTTGCTGTAAACTGAATGGGCTCAAAGAAAAAAGATGAAGAACATAATACAAAGATCTATAAGGTTACAGTCATACATGAGAGAATGAAGGTAAGTGACAGTCGCCTGCAGAGTTGATGTTCGTGCTGAATGTGGGCAGTGCTGGATGTGATTAGAGCTAGTTTGCTAGCTAAAAAAGGAGTCAGCTAGCTTGCCAAAAAGTACCAGGGAATATGATGTTATTGGTACATTCCCATTTTGTTGCGTGCCATGCCTGTGTCCAGACTCACTGCCAGCCAGGCAGCCTCTCTCATGTGAAGGAGTTTGTATTTTATTCTGTCCAATATCACACATTATGAGCTGGTTAGACACAGCAACAGTCACTCTCTCCTTCACACATACTTATTTGCTGTTGGTTTAGGCTGCAACCTCACCAGTACAGTAAAGATTGTGAATGGTGATATGAAGAAAGTTTCTACGCACATATAAGTCAATGAGGCTCAATGTCTTGATATGTGGATGAGGCCCGAGGGCGGGGCAACCCATAGGTGTCACTTCAGATCTGGATTTAGCAGGGATAGTCACTAGGCGGGTTTCCAATAACCCTCAAATTGCAGAAATTGAAATTGCGAATATAAAATACACCAAATGGAAACATGTCATTTTCAAAATAACTCCCATTTATCAAAAAAAAGAATTGTACTACTGGTAAACTCAGGCAATTTGAAAAAGCCATATTTCATAAAACTACAATGGAGACACTTTTTTGACTTTTCTAGGTCACATGATGCTATGGCTGTATGCTTGTCAGTAGGAACCGGCTCCCTCATGATGCAGCAGGAGCTACAAGAGCTGTTACTGCATCACATAACTCTTCAAAAGTTGATCAGATCATCCAGAAGTTTTGAATCCACAATTCCTCTGTGAAATTGTGGACTGTCACCTCCCAGAAATCCCTCACACGTGGCTGCTCCCACGTATAAGGGGCTTGCCTTTCCATCGTGGCTCCATAACACACCTAGGTTGCCTTGGATTGGAAACAATGACAGCTAGTGTGGTGGCTGCAATAGAAATAAAGCTGCTTATGTTTTGATCATCCATCACCATGCTTCTTGGAATGTTATTGTGAGAGGAGAAGTCGTATAACATCACTCACTGGAAATGCAGTCATCTCTCAATTGTGTTTTGTCAATATTTAGAAAATGTTGCTTACCTTTTGCGCAGAACCGTCATAGAAACCCAACTACTGGTGGTTTAATAAAAACTCTAAGCTGTGGGTTGGCAGCAGGCTTCTTGGTTCCTTATGATTTGTGCTGAATATTGGATAAATACTTCTTTGGTAGAGAATTAAGTGGCTTCTTTTGGGTGGGTGGCAGGAGGCTTCTTCAGCTGACACTGAGTTTTTAAGGCTTCTGTAGATAAAATTAACTTTCCAGCACTTGAGGCAAGGAACAAAGATGATTTAAGAAAAACTTCTAAGAAATTTAAGATTGCAGATTTGTTTTTTCTGTGTAAACTGTAGACTTATGTAACTGTGTGAATGTGTTTTTTTTTTTTTTTAGATATCGTACTGTCAAGGGATGAGTGACATTGCCTCCCCTATACTTGCTGTAATGGACAATGAGGCGCATGCCTTCATTTGCTTTTGTGGCATCATGAAACGCTTGGAAGGGAACTTCTGGCCAGATGGGCAACTCATGTCTATTAAGTTCCAGCATCTGAAGCTGCTGCTGCAGTACTCCGATCCTGAATTCTACTCTTACTTGGTGTCCAAGGGAGCTGACGACCTCTTCTTCTGTTACCGCTGGCTGCTTCTGGAGCTGAAGCGAGAGTTTGCATTTGATGATGCTTTGAGAATGCTGGAGGTAACTTGGAGCTCCCTGCCCCCGGATCCTCCTGAAACTGAAGTGGAGCTTCTGGGACCTCCAGTGGAAACTGATGAAACATTGTCCTGCAGAGACAAGGACCGGACAATTGAGAAATGCCTTGGGGATGAGAAGGAACAAAAAGAGAAGCAGCGTAGACGACACATGTTGAGGCCCTCAAGAGAAGAACCAGATGTGAGCAGAAATGCTGTCCTAAAAGAAAAGGGAAGCGATGGTGAATATGACATTCCTCAAGTGACAATGGAAAAGGCCGACTTGCAGGCCCCTTCTTTTGAGAGGCAAACTAGTTTCGGGGAGTTTAAATACTACACTGCTCGGAATGAAGACAGCTTTCATATTGAGGATGCTGAGCAGCCACAGGAGTTGGTTTCTTCAAAGTCAGCAACAGGCATCCCAACACGCCAGTCCACAGTTGACAGTGAAGAGGACCCAGGAGAGAGAACACCTCTCATTAAAAACTGTGACAATGGTTTCTCTCCACTGTCATCACTTCCTCTCTTTTCTAGTGGCCTACCAATCTGGAAAACTGGCCCCTCTGGCTCTCCCACATCTTCAACTTCACCCTCCAGCTGGCCAGGTGCTTCTCCAGATTCTCCTCCAAAATCGTCATCCCCATCCACGACCAATGGAAGTGAGGCCTTACCAAGTACTGTCCCAAAAGTGTTGACCTCCTCTGCCCAAGTGCTCAGCAGTACAGGGATCAACTCGCCCACGACCCCCACTGTAAAAACATCTGTCGCATCTCCAACCCACACCCAGAATCGGTCCCTACTCTCTTCACCCATTTTGTCTTTTGGAAGAGGCCCCTCGCTGTATGGCAGCAGGTCATCCTCCAACAATCTCCTGTCACCTGGTAGCAAATCCCCGAGCACCACAGCCAACACTCCCAGTTCTTCAAAAGCTGACACCACCAGCATCAAACCGTGTTCGCTGCCGCCGCCTCAAGAGTTCGGCAAAGGCAATCCCTTCATGCTGTTCCTGTGCCTGTCCATACTGCTGGAGCACCGAGACCACATCATCAAGAACAGCTTTGACTACAATGAGCTAGCCATGCACTTTGATCGCCTTGTGCGGCGCCACAACCTGAGCAGGGTGCTGCAGCGAGCCAAGGCCTTGTTTGCAGACTACTTGCAGAGTGAAGTGTGGGACTCAGAGGAAGGGGACGAGGTTAGCTCGGACTCCCCAACAACAACCACCGCTGCTCCACACTCCCCCTCTTCAACCATCTCCACCAGGCCCATTTACAGCCCTTTAGCGTCACCTCAGCCATCATCACCAAACTCTACCTATAACCTGGCCACCACCATTCCCTCCCCAACAGCTCAACTCTCCCTCTCTCCCACCTCCTGAGTCCATCCTGCATCATTGGCTTCCCATCCTCAGAGAACTCCTCAGTAGACTGTTTGTGGCCCATTGGAGGTGTAGATCTTTTTTAGATAGCCTTACATACTGAATTGGTTGGTAATGATCTTGTCATCCTGTGTATGCTTGAATACATATATATCTTGTGTCTGTAATTGTCCTAATATTTCATTTTCTCCTCAACCGTTATGTTGTCTGTCCTTGGAAGAGGAAATGAAGGAGCTAAAATTTTCATGGTATCTTTATCTCTACTGATGCATGAAATGTTGAAAAGGCATTTAGCCTGAGCTGTCCTTTTTACTGACTTTGTTTACCAGCTCCTGTCATGTCCAATAAGCCACACATGTGTCTTAACTGAAGCACTCAAGTTACATGAGTTCTAAACAGGGGAAAATCCAGACTCTGAATAGTTGTTAGTCTGTCACATAGACTGTATATAAAATTGGACAATGCGTGAAGCTAAAATATCCTGGACACAGCTGCTGCCATCATGCGCTGGTGACATCATTTGGAGCTAGATTCTGCGCAGTAACGATCTTGGCAGTGGGAGAGTTCCCGCCAAAACACCTGTTTGACCAGTTGCCAGCAGCGATTGACCACAATTGAACAGGAGCTCATGGATTGGCTCGGATTGAATGGCCGCACTTTGTGGGAACTGTTATGTTGTCCATCTTTATATACATTCTATGGTCTGTCACAAAGTAAATTGAAAACAGTACTTGGAATCAAGACAAGGCCAGCACACATGCTGCACTTACCTAACCCAACTGACAGAGCATGACACCATTAACAATGAAGAGTAAACCAACAGTGCATTCACACAGGATGTAGGGATGTCAACGGTTAAAAGGTAACTGGTTAACCTCCAAGAATATTTTTGACATGTCGGTCTAGAGGTTAATTTTGCTGCTCCTCAGTTCACTGCACTGCGCACCACCATGTTTGCATAGGAGCTAGCTAGCTAGCAGCAGTGCTTATTTGGCACTATGTATTGCTAATAACATCTTTCCCACCCACCAGCTTTTTTTGGGTTAAAAATTAGCTGGTTAGTTACTAGTGAATGAGTGTTTGTCTTTCGAAAGCAGATTTAATCAAAACTGACATCCCTAACAGGATGAAAGATTTTTCTGCTGGAGATGTAACACGCTATTAAGCAACTATCCTACTTTTCCTCTAAGGTTTAACTTGGCAGTGATCAAATTTTAAAGCAGCATAGAGAGAGCTAAGGTCATAAATGATGTTAGTGATGCCTCCAGTAGTGAAGGTAAAAGGTGTATTTTGCCTCTGATTCTTGTAGCTCAGTAATATTTTACTGTTAAAAATGCCCATGAAAACCCTAATAGGACAGGGGATGAGACCTGTGGTAGACTAAAGATCTGTCTTAATGTGATAGGAAAGTGTTTGGAGCAGCAGCGTGTCCAGAGTGATGAGCAGAGCCAAACTGAATGTTGAGCTCACATCATCAGGATGGTCTTACCAGGCTATCCAGTGTTTGTTAACAGCTAATGTTTCTACTGTCGGTACGTTGGGTGTTTGGGACAAATAAATGCGGACTACACAAACAGCACGGCACTTAAAGTCATGTGAAGGGTGTGAGGCTAAAAGTAGCTTCCCTTTTTGTCTGACCATACCATGAGAAAGGCACCCTGATGATGTCAGAGGGACATTCTTAAATCTGTCTCTCACATGTCCCCCAATTTTCTGAAATACTATGTCGCAGATCCATTGCCGAAAGCTGCTTTCGCAGTGATTTCGGTTGGATTTTGCACTTTACTCTTCCAAAGTGCTTTTGCATATGGTCTCAGTGGCAGAGTTGGACACCCAGAGAGATGGGTTCAAATACAATAATGCTGCAGTGGCTCCTACACTCCACCACAGGAAGACTCCCACACATTCAGCTCTGTTTTGTGCTGTAGATGAGCCAAACTTCTTCACCCTGTCATCTCGTTGCCATGAGCTTGATATTCTTTCCATTTCTGCTATCACCAAAACAAAACTTTCTGAAGGTGTTATGTTTGAATGCTTGAATGGCTTACTGCTTTGTAAAAAAAATAGTGGTTACATGTTTCTTATTTGTCCCCGGGGGGAGTGTAGGTGAGGTGAGATAAGGGGAAATGAGTGATTTCACAGTAACAGTCAAACTGGCAACATCCCAGATGTTGGGTTAGTGCAATGAGTATGTATCTGTAGTATGTTCACATATGAGGGTTAAGAAATTCTTATACACTCACCGGTGTCTTTTTTTTTTAATTTGTTGTTTTTGCATTAGTTTTTTTTTTTTTATTACTTTGAACGTGCCTCAGCCAATCACAGCTGAGGACCTGTTTTCTGAAGTTTATCAGCTGATAACAGACAAGGCTATGTTTATTTTATGTTTATATTATTGTTTATGTTTATATTATTCATGACATTAAGGGTCACATCCAGTCATACATAGCAAGTTAACCCTTTGAAACCTGGAGCGACTTCACGTTTCTTGCCCTGCCTTTAGATGCCTTTCATAAGTACTTAATTGGAACCAAATTGGTTTTGTTTTCTTTTGAAAACATGGGGAAAAAAGGCAATGAGCAGTTTAGCCAGACATGTTCTACAAATTGCAAGAAATTAATCGATTTAGAAAATTAAGAAAGGCTGGGGAGAAACTAAATTTATAATTATCATAATTGCATATTAAAATTACATGACAGAGTTATTATAATTTTTAAGCACTTTTTCTGGGTCATTTTCTTGTTGGATTGTTTTTTTCTTTCTTTTTTTCTTGTCTTTGTTCAAAACTAGCTTTCAGGTAATTTGTTGCTAATTTTTTGGTCATTTCTTTCGTTGCTCATTGCTGTCTTTCCAGTTTTCAAAGGGTTAAAACAGGACAAAACAGCTGATCATTTTTGTTTGATGACAAAGATAATTTTGGCATTGATGTGCATTCTATAAACACCATTCTGCTGATGTACTGTATGTGCTGGATTCCTACATTTAAACTGGTACTGTACATTGTTTAATGCTGTGGTGGTTTATAATCTTGAGATGTATCATTTTAGCACTTTGGTTATTGCTGTTTCCCAAAGACTCTTTTTGTTCTGTTTTCTGTGTTATGATTTCAAAGACACCATGTTTGTCTAAATGAGGCTAATTAATGCACAATGGCAGTGGAATATTATGTGATGCCACTTGACACGGCAGAAGCATCAGCCTGTGTGCAACCTTTTCGCAGAGAAGTGCCTCACTGGTTTCAGTCCGTAGCCTTGACTTCTGTTTCTTTTGTGCTCTTAGCATCTGTCTGCATTGTGTCGTCACACAGGCTAACTTGAGAGCCAGTTATAGGGCTGAGTAATATCTGAATCAAATGATTAATCGACAGACATTGTTAATATGAAAAGGTGTTCAGCTGTGATTTTAAGAGAAGTGTGACTGGATAAATGTATGCATGCATGGTGTTTACTGCAGGAGACAAGTTATTTTAAACCATTTCAGATAGAACCAAATTATATATTACTATATAATTCTTTTTTTAAATGTCTCGCTGACTCTGCCTAATTTTATTTTTAGCATTCCTGTGTAAAAAAAAAAAGTTAAAAAAAAAAATGCTGAGTAAAAATTAGGATATACCAAGTCTAAATTAAAATGAAAAAAGTCATTGATTTGACTCAAAATTATGTGATAGTCAACATAAATTATGATAAAGTAAATCAGAATATGACAATTAATTAAACTGTATGATGATGATGAAGATGATGATTATTAATTCTAACTAAACTTTCTATATGAATTTGGACCTACATTGAGTGTTTGTATTCTTGTCATTCCTAACTCTGGATCTTCGGTTGTCCATGCCTGAGAATGTCTGTAATGTCTCACATCATCAAATGAAACTGGCCAGAATAGGTGATGTTCTTAGTGTCTCAGGAGGATCTTTAGAAGTATTTTATTCCAGACAAAGCAGACACAACAAAATCTTCCTTTTTCCTCACTGAGATATGTGAGGCTACAGAAGTGTAGAACTGCTGGGCAAGGAAAAAACTGATCAGAATCAGGAAATAACATGAAGGTTTCAACATGATTTTCATGCTTTTACCATTCTTTTCATGTTAAAACAATTTAAAATGCATAACTTTTCATGTTATAACATTGAAAGTCATTGTTTGTTATAACATGTAACTATCTTTTTGTAATATGAAAATATCTCGGAAATCTCCTATCTCTAGGAAAAAGTCACCATTATTATTACAAGAAACTTTTCATGTTCTTTCCTGATACTGATCAGTTTTGGTTTTTGCCCTGGCAGTTCTCCACTTCCATTTCAAGCAGACTTTCATCAAAATGAAATTTAACTCTCCACTGTAATGGACATCATGCATCCAAAGGGTTAATCCTGTGGTTCCATTTGCTCCAAAACGTGAAACAAAGGCAACTAAAACACTGATGTAATTTTTCTTTTACATAACTGAAAGGGCTGAGGAGCTATCCTCAGTTTTCAAAAAGATATAGAAATTTTAATTGTAACACAAGAAATGTATCAGTCAGCAACAGTCTGCTCATGTGGAACCATGATATTAGTTTTGTTTGTGTGTTTGCTTGTTTGTTTTCAAGATGATGATGATGAACATGTTGTCGAGGCTCAGCCTTATTTGGTGTGCACTTTGACATGGATGAAGTGAATGCAGGTGAAACACTATGCATGGCAGTAGCATCGCAGAGAGAATGGAAAATCATTCAAACGCAGAGTTATGTGTTAATAAATCCTTAAAGGTATACCTCCTGATTTTCTAACAGGTTTCTCCCAGCTCATTGCTGATGTTTGGACCTCAGCACAGTTAAGTCATGTCGAAAAATTTGGGAATATGAGGGCACCAGAACAAAGTCAGGGAGTGTATCTTTAAATTGATTTATTTGTTTGTTGTTCTCTCAGAATTCTTTACCTTTAAGACTAAATTGTTACTTTTGAGTGGCCTATATGATGTGTAGAATCAGCAGTCTGTGATGCAGACGGCTGAACAGGAAGTGTGATGGCTCCACCTCTAACAGGGTACTCCCTCTTTGACGAGTGCTTCTGTTTTAAGCAGAAACTAAAGTAACTGTCATGTCTTTAGAAAGACCCTTGTGATTATTGTGGTAATTACTCTTACATTTGGTTTGGCCTCCTTTTGTAAATCAGTATTTAATAGCATATTTAAAAATAACTGAAGTAACTGGACTGGCTGGACTATGAGCTAGCAATATGTGCATTTGTAAAAAAGAAAAAAAAAGATTTGTTTATTTCATTAAATTATATATGTGCACAAAAGTTCAACTTTTTAATCATACAACACAACAATGTTACTGATTGTAAATCGGACACAAATAAATAATCAATGCAACTGATTGGGTGAAAAATGATTGTGTTTTTGATTTCACTGAAAAACGTTGTGAAAGCATTAAAGCTGTAGTTAGTAACTTTTCTAATTTTTTTTTATATATGATGAAACTGTAATTATATCATGACAGTAGTGAGTGAGACAGATAGTCTCTGATAAATGTAATGCTCCTCTGCCTCCTCATAGAGCTTCTAATGGCATTTTCAAGAATCCACCCAGGCTGAATGTAAACAACCAATAAGAGACGAGGAGTCTCTAACACAGCTGTCAATCATGTCATGCCATGAGAAAGTTTGTAGCCAGGCCACCATGCTGAAAACTATCCAACTGAAACCAGACACTGCCCATCAGACAGAGGGAACATGTTAAAGCTAAACAATGCACTAAAATATGTTTCTGAAACATCCGAGGTGAGAAATAGAAATGGAGGAACAGAATCTGGATTCATATTTGGTCTGTGCTGCCTAGTTTAACAGCTCGACAGCAGTTCAAGAGCAGTGATTCATGACTGACAGCTGTGTTAGAGACTCCTTGGCTCTGATTGGTTATTTTTGCTAAGGCACCGGGAATTCTTAAAAATGCCATCAGAAGCACTGCAAGGAGGAACATGATGTTTTCACAGATTATCTGTCTCATGTTCTACTGTTAGGATACAGTTACAGTTTCAGCAAATATGACAGAAGTTATTTTCATAAAAGTTACCCACTTTAAATGTTGACAAAAGTGTATAGAGTAAAGATTATGATACAGTGTTGCTAATAGAGAACCCCGGGAATAAGTCATAAAAGCTGGCATTAAGTTAACATTTCAGCACCTCTGATTCCCTCATCTTGAAGTCAATGTGCTTTTTTAATGGGTTTTTGGTGTCTTAAATAAGGTCTGTGCTTCACACAAGCTGAAGAGACTTTAACGTTTTGTTCTATGACATAAAATACATCAGTAACTTCTACATCGACCTACAGAAAAACATAATCTCTGGAGCACTCACTCTATAATCTATAACCAATAGCACATCAACAGCATGCTCAAAGTAATGCAGAGCTTAAAATGCAGTCATGTGTGTTATGTTGGCCTAACACTGGAATTACTGTAAGTCTGATGGAAGAAGTATGCAGATCCTTTGCTTTTGTAAAAGTACTAATGCCACTCTGTGAAAACACTGTTACAAGTTAAAGTCCTGCAAAATGTTAGTAAGAGTAGGTATAATGAGGAAAAATAACTTAAAGTGTTAAAAGTAAAGTACCCAATGCAGAAAAAAACTATAAACAAAAAAAACAATTGAAAAAAGAAAAAAACATGAAAATATATGGGGGAAAACACCCCCCAAACCCCTTTTTCATTTTTTAAAAAAAAAAAAAAAAAACACCCCATATTTCTGAATTATTTATAAATATATAGAGGAAAAAAGACCCAAAACCTCAAAATTTAATTATAGAAAAAAAAAAACTAGAAAAAGACATCAAAACAGTTGGCAATTTATTTTCTGTAAACTGAATGATTTGTAGACTTCTCCTTGCAGCTGTACTTGTATAAACTTTTAAATAATTTAATTTAGAACAAAACATCCCATTTTATAAACTTTTCTTATGATTTTTATCCAAAAATCTTGTAGGAAATACTAAGTAAAGTGCAAGTACTCCAAATTTGTACTGATGTACAATAGATCCTAGGTTCCATTCCACTACAGCAGGGTCGTCAGGCTGCAGTACCGCGGACGGCCTCCTGATGGCGGCAATGCGCCTTTGTAAACGAAGAAACGAAGAAGAACAGAGGTTAAAACTTACAGTTTCCGGTTCCGGATCAAAATTATCACAAACAAGTGAAATGTTGACCCGATTGTCGCGGTTCGGGCCCGCTTTGCCCCGGTTACTCTCTAATGCACCGGCTCGGTTCGTGTCCCAGTCCAAACCGAGTGGGTCCGCTGGTTCCACGGCTGTGACGGAGCTGCACCCCGCCGCGGAGCAGGCTGGACACGGTGAGGTCAGCCCTTATGTCAAGGTGAGTTCCTCTCCGTCATATGCTAACTGGAGTCACTTAACGTGAAATGTTACTGAGCGGACAAAAATTAGCTTAATGCCGCATACAGAGACATACAGACAGTGGCTTGCTTATGTGGAGCGTCACAACGATAAAATAGATCCGAAGTGAGCTACAGCAGCTAACTTAGCTAAAAGCAACCAGCTGGAGCTACACGTTGGTTTGGTTTGTACACAGCATGACAAAATGTTTCTCAACAACACTGGCTGACAAGTCCACTGTCGTTACTTATGGTGGGACAATCGCAGGTTGTCTCTGTGCTTTTTGATCCATAAGAATCTGTAAGCGATATTAAATGGTGACTATTTGATGGCGAATAAAACACACTGTCTTGTCCCAGAACTGAGTCCAATCAAGCTTTGAAAGCTCAGTGTGAATGTGACATACTTTTCTTTAACTATCAAAAATACATTTTAAATGGTGCAAATAAAATAAATACACACATTAAGTTACACTTTAATCACTGACTTTAATTCAGCTGCAGTTGGCAGCAGTTACAGATGGACATCAAATACTGCCTTAGATTGGTAAATGCTAATACTGTACAATATCAGACCTCACTACATCTATCACACATCAAACTGCAAATGGACAGATGTCATAAAAAAGGCATGTTTATTATTAACCCTTTGAATCCTGGAGCGACTTCACTTTTCTTGTGCTGTTTTCAGACAACTTTCATTTAAAAATTTGAACCCTTAGCATATTGATTTGTTTCAGAAATATGGGGGTCAAGTCAGTTTTATTTATTGAGTCCATTATAACAAAACACGGCAAAGGCAGTGAGCAACTTGGTAAGACATGCTGCTCAAATTGCAAAAAAAAAAGAACCTTATTGGATTGAGAAAATTATTTTTAAAAGCTAGGAGATAATGCTTAGGATAAAAAGAAAATGCAAGGAAAAAATCATTATATATAAGAAACCTACTACTGGTCAGCGCAACACATACAACACATATCCCGAAGTGAGCCATTGATTGACCCCTGTGGCCACTCAGGTGGAGGGGGCCCTTAAATGGCCCTTGCAGGCAATTAAAGATGCCAGTAAGTAATTAATGGCCATTAATTGGCACTTGTGCCTTTTGGCCCTGTGTGTAAGTGTGGCCACCCCCCTCTTCTTCCTCCTCCTCACATACATTAGTGGCCCCTCAGCGGCAGACACCCTTCATAATTTCTGCTGAAATTTTATAGTTATTATTCCGATTCTTTTTCTTCCGCCAAAACGTTGAGCTGCTATTTAATGGTGTGTAATGGTTTGTTATGAGTTAAGATGTTATGTTGAGATAACTATTTGTCACATCAGTGATGTTGTTTTAACGATGTGTCCCCCAGTTTGTGACATGCAGTCACATGTTACCCTTTCGCACCAAAATTAGTATGTGCACACTGGTTTTTCAAACACGGGTAAACCTGCTAAACATGGGCTATAGGTATGCTGCATGTCCCTCCCCCAAAATCATCTATTGTTTATCACCACCATCTAGCTCTGTGAAGTTTAAGAAGTAATATTTCTTGAGGAAATATTCACCAGTTTTTGGGTATTGGGGAAAATCATGTCCTGTCAAAACAAAAACAAAAAAAAGAAGAAAAAGAAAAAAATACAAAAACTTATTGGCATACTAGTTTCATTTTAGGGGTGAAACATTATTTTTAAGTAATTTTTATATATAAAATAAAAATAACTGAATGTTTTGATCTGCTTTCATTTTTCAACCTCTAAACGTGTAAAAGGGGTGTGTGTTTATATTTGGTCAGGATCTGTTTCTGCTTTGTATCTCTGACAGTAAAGAGATACGTAGCCAATTTATATTCAGTTAAAATTCAATTCAGTAACTTGTTTTTTCTCTCATTAGTGGTTGGAAAGCAGTGCAGCTCTGAGGATGAACAGTATTAGGTGTTACTTGATACTTGGAATATTCACATGTTGCTTTAATGCTATTTTTGTGAGAAAATAGACTAACTAGCTGTTGGACACAGCAGCCATGTTTGATCTAAAATCACTTGTCCCACTTTTGATAAAAGTCTCATTATCGTAGTTCAGATTATTATGGCTCTTCTGAGAACAAGTGGCTGCTTTTTAGGTGCATCAGAGTAAAAGACGTGATTACTTGCAATAATGATGAATTCATGTCTATCAGTCTGCGTTGGTCAGGGCTGGAGGAAGCAGAGTACAGCAGCCAGCCAATGGCAGACTGAATGTTTTTTTTTTTTTGCCTGACCCTGAAAAACTCCTTGCAGTCTGGTCTTGATCCAAGGCGGCCTAACTAATCAATAGAACAGAATGTAGACATGTCAGTGAAACGGCTGAAGGTACGGACTGACTCTGATGCCTCTCCTCTGTGCCGGTCAGAATCCAGATTACCATGGCTTCTCCACTGACCCTGTGGTGGACGAGTGGAACATGAGACTGGGCTTCTTTTTCGGCATCTCAGTGGCTCTGGTTATTGGAGGAACATTTATCCACTACCTGCCAGATCACGGGTAAGTACTCACTTCATCTCTTCAGATGCTGCCATGGTTAGACATGGGATGGTGTGTCACATGTCATGGTGACAGTTCTGCTGAGTCATGATTTTCTATCAAATGACAGAGTCAAAAGCCACTTTTACACAAAGAGGGCGTAATAGGGCCGCAAACATTTCGTCAAAACATCACTCTCATGCTGTCCACGATCTCGCCTTCCTGGCTATAAGTTTTACACAGAGTTCATTTCAGTACCTCCTGTCCCGGCTCAGAGGCGAGACACTCTGTCCCCCTTTTCAGCGATCTGATGGTTTATACAGAACAGCGAGGCGGCATAACGCCGGGATATTCCTGCCTTGAACACCTTATTTCTTCACGCTTTCCTGCTTTTTGTGGTGGCCTTCCACCGGCTAGTCAAATTGATTTGATTGAGGTGGGTTGTGTTTATTGTTTGTCAAATCAATGTAGAATTAAGATTGTGTAATTTTTTAAAATTTTCTAATTTTTAAAATGTTGGATAGAGAACGAGAAAATAGAAAATCAGAGGGTTTTTTTCTGTTTGCGTGTTGGGCTGCCTGAGAGGGCGGGCTTACGTCTGATTGGTTAAGGTTTGTATGATTTTCTGTTTTCCAAGTTTCCGTTCTCTATCCAACATTTTAAAAATAAAAAAAAATTAAAAATGATTTAAAAATCTTAATTCTACTTTGATTTGACAAATGAAAAATACAAATTTGTACAATTGAATTCAGCTTTCTATTTTTAATTTTTAATATGAAGAATTGAACTGATTAGCATGACACTAACCAGAAGTTAATCATCTCTCTGTCTTTCTCTCTCACTCCTTCTCTCTCTCTGTCCATCTGTATCTCCTCTGTGTGTTCTCGCAGCATGCGGCAGTGGGCCAGGAGGGAGGCGGAGCGTCTGATCGTGCAGAGGGAGCAGGAGGGACTTCCTCTCATCAGTGAGAACTACTATGACCCGAGCAAGATCAGTCTGCCCACAGCTGGAGAGGAGTAGGCTGTCCCACACCCACCTGCTGTATTTCATGATTATTGTATTCCACTAAGACCCAATAAATGATGACTTGTAAATTGTGTAATTATCTGGTGTGGACAGTGACTTCTTGAAACAGCAGTTTGAATGTTTCTGAATAATGAATTAAAGTGAGCTCTGCAGTGATCCTTTCAAGCTAATTTTGGGTGTTTGCAGTGCTCAGTGTTGTTAAAGACACATTGTGGTCAGTAGTAAAAAACATCCAGATTTGAGCCTAAAAATAACTAACATCACTGAACCCAATTATTGATGAACAATCATGAGTGGGAAAATGATGCACAGCTACTCTAGTTCATATGAAGGTGGACTTTAAAAATAATAAACCAAATGTTTTCACTTTCACACACTGTATGTGCTTTAGCTATGTTACATTGCCAAGTAAAGATTAACAAACATATCTAAATAAAGTCCTCTTTAAACTCTTTAAATCTGCTTGATTTCTTTTAAAGATATGTTAAGTAGACAATGAGCAACTAAAGAAAGAAATGACCTAAAAATTAACAAGAAATTAGTAAAAAGTACACAAAATAGGGGGGACAGTAAATAATAAAAGAAATAAAGTTTAAAAAAACAGACCAATGACCAGGAAAAGTGCTTTGAGTTATAATAATTATGTAACATAATTTTAAATATGTAATTAGAGTTTTTCCCAGCTTTTTTCCCCCCAAGACATTTTTCCCTAGCTTTTTCAAAAATAATTTTATATAGCTATACCAATATTTTTATATCAGTTTGCTCAGAGCTGAAAGGTTTAAATACATGTGAAAGGCACCTGAAAGCAGCACGAGGAAAGTGATGCTACTCCAGGTTTCAAAGGGTTATTTGCTTAACTGCTTTAAAAAATACATTCATCGATTCATGTAGTTTTGATATAAGCAGGTATAAGTTCTATATAAATACTGTGAAAGTATCAAAAAGCACAGTTCATGCACACAACCTGTATTAACAAACTGTACATACCAAACTGTAAATGAACCATCAGGACTTTTGTGGAGTTGTGATGTCACAAATGTGAACTGTTTCAAACTTGAAATTCTAAATGGGTCCCTTGTATTTCCTGATAGAATGCTTTGCAGTGTATGCGAATGACATCAGGGCTGCATTCAGCCCGGTAAAATCATTGTAGAAAGGTTATTAAAAAAAAGAGAAAACAACAACAACAGTGGTGCATGGTACATCCTGTTGTGTCACACTTTTAATATGGCAATTCAATTCAGCTGGACTTTACTGGCAAGAAATCTTACATCTACATTGCCAAAGCAAGTGTGAAAAAAATAATAAGTACAATAAAAAAGATCTACCAGAATCTGGTTTATATGACAGCGCTGCTGATTGGATTCACCTTTGACACACCTACCAAACACAAGAAAATGCACCTCGAAGCCATGTTTTTAAGGAAACGTGTTGTTCAAGCTGGAAACTGTAGCAAAATGGTGCACACCATTTTAAGACTATATCTGCCTCACATGCTGAATACCTGAAAACCAATCAGACCAACCAATCTGACCAGTCAGAGCAGACTGGGCTTTTTCGGCTTAGAGGGACGGGTGCCAAAACAGCGTTTCGGATAGAGGGCGAAAACAGATGTATTCACGAAGACAGTGTGAGAAAAGAAATGTGTTTTATGAACATTAAAGCATGTAAACGTGGTAAAAACCTAAAATGCATGTATGTGCCTGATATTTGCTTATTATGAGACCTTTAAACTGAAAACAAAAATTTACAAATTGATCACAACTAATTCATTATAAAATGAAATGGATCATTTCCCAAGTATCTGTATATTTTTTGTAAGACAACAGGTATCATGAATCTGATGTAACTCCCCCTTTGGAATGCAACTAGTGTTATCACACTCAGGTATTTCAATACGTCTGATTGTAATGTGGGTATTTGAACGCAGCAGAGTTACGTCGTCACAGTGCGCATGAGCAGTGGAGTGAAAGCGGGGAGCGGGCGGTAAACTCAGGCATGTACACCATTTATAATAGATCCGTGATGTACACAGAGCTGAGTCCGAGCTGCAGTACTCACGAGTGAGACCATAGCAGTTTGTGTTAACTGTTATACTTACCGCTTCTCAACCGTTTCAGAGTGTCGGTCAGCTAACCGGGACTGCGAGGAGTCTTCACAAAGTGCGTCAGTGTTAGCAGCGACAGTTGTGTCGCTGAGGTGATGCTGCTGCTGAGCTGACGGTAGGAGACAAACATGCCTTCACTGACTGTGAACGGAGTGACGGTGGATTTCCCGTTTCCTCCGTATGACTGTCAGCGGGACTACATGAGCAAAGTGATTGAGTGTCTGAACAAGGTAACGTTAGTAGTTCTGCAGTTTACGCCTGTTTGTGGAATGTTTCTCAGTCGCGCAGTTATTTAGATTGGACGTTACGTTTACGTTACAGTTGTAAAAAACGGAATTCTGAGGTCGTATGGGACAAGAGCTTCATCGTTGTCATCTGTGTGATAGATACCCTGCTGCTTTATACTTCTACTCTACTTGTACTTTTACTCCGTCACTTAGCTTTAGTTACCAGTTACTTCACAGATTATGATTATTTGTCCCACATTTAACAAATAATGGATTCATTATGCATCCATGTAGATTAAACTACTTGTAACATTAAAGTGATGACGACATTATCGCATCAATAGTTATAATCCAGTGATCTAATATTTATTTTTCAGAAATGAGTGAAATCCTGTAGAAGGAGTAGGGGAGACTGGGGACGGTTGAAAAACTTTTTGCATTTTTCTCAGTTACTCAGAGACTGGACTACCCAGTCTCCCCTAGTTTTGCTTTTGGTGCTTTCAGTTATTTTTTATGGCAATACTTTTGTACTTTTACTTTAAGGTTTTAATGCAGAACTTTACCTTGGAGCAGAGTATTTCTGCAGTGCAGTATTTCTATTTTTACTTGAGTAAAAGATCTAAATCATGATGATAATAATAATAATAATAATAATAATAATAAGAATAATAATAATAATAATAATAATGGGTTTTATTTATAATGCACTTTACATTTGAAACAAATCTCAAAGTGCTACATGATAAAATGATAACTTGGAAAGGAGAAGCGGCAAATACACAATGCCAGCGTCTTCTCCTCTACTTCCTCCAACATCAATAATTTTCCACCAAATTATATCACAGAACACAATAAGTGCTGCATGAGCCATATGCAAAGTTTGAGGTTTTCTGTGAATAGCAGCTGCTCGTTGGATCACATGGTCACTGAAAGTAGCAGAATGACCTGAGAATTTGAACAGTGAAACATTGTATCCCTTGTTTTATCTGAAGTTGACCCCTTACAAGCAAGAAATCATCACAGCTTGACAGCGGCTCTCTCCAGAGATGTAACCAGTTTACATGTTTGTCTGTTTGTTCCAGGGGGTGAATGGGGTTCTGGAGAGTCCCACAGGGACAGGTAAAACCCTGTGCCTGCTGTGTGCCACCCTGGCCTGGAGAGAACACCTTAAGGACACCATCTCTGCCCAGAAGATATCAGAGAGGCTCGGCGGGGAGGAGATGTTCACAAACACATCCCTGTCATCGTGGGGGAATGCTGCTCCAGACACCGACACACCAAGTATGTTCTTATCATATGTAAAGTGGAATATAATACAGGCCTACTTTTACTGTCCAAATTCCGTTTTTTAATCAGGCCCTAAACAGCTGCCATGGGTCGGGCTCGGACAAAGACTGTGTGATTTCATTCAGCTTCAGGCCTGATTTTAGTGTCAAGTCAGTATGAGCATCAAAACACTATTTTTGCAGAAAACTGTGCTTGTCATGCGGCAAAAAATGGGGAGACTTTACGCTGCCTTTGATTGGCTTACCCTAACATTCTAACCTTAATTATTCCTACTCTTCTTGCCTAAAACTAACCAATCTGATCAACAAAGAAGTTTAGCCAGTTGAAGAGAGAGTATGGTGGGTCACAAATTTGTGGCCCTGGCAGGAGTCTCAGTGATTTTTATTCCCCACATGTTACGTATTGTTTTCAGGAAAAATGTCAGTGAAAATTGTCTTTTGATAATTATTTCAACATTATACCACCTTTTTGAATGTCTATATCAGTCAGGGACAGAAAGAAATAAAAAAAAAATTATCTGTCTTACTCAACACTTTCAAAATAAAAGCCCTCTGACAACGTTTTTGTCAACAGAATCCCTTCAGTTCTGAACACAAGGCATTTTATTCATAAACATTTGAGGGGCTGTGTTGTTGACAATGCAGTAGCTAGCACGACTTCATAAATAAGAGGAGTATGGGCTTTTAATTGTGGAAATACAGCGGTTATATTGAAAGGTGGCTCTGCAGCAGCGCCAAAACAACAAAGCTGCCAGTGTCACCACAGCAGTTTGGTGAAGTCGCAGACATGCAGTGTGACCCAGGCGTTTCTCTTTTAGTCCAGTCATTCACTTTATTCAAATTAAGGAATTCTTCTGATTTTTATTATTATTATTGTTGTTGTTGTTGTTGTTGTTGTTGTTGTTGTTGTTGTTGTTGTTGTTGTTGTTGTTGTTGTTGTTGATGATGATGATGTTTTGTTTTTTTTAAGGGTGATAAAGTCAGAAAATATGAAAATTTGAAAACCTCAATAGAAACTTTGAATGAAAAAAGCTTTGGGTACAACTCAACTCTTTGGAGAGAAGCAGCAGCTGACTTGACTCATCATCACTGTGGTATTTTGCTTCAGGTGACTCTGTGACATATCATGTAATAACTGCGCATTGTTATTGTTTCACAGCCCATTACACTGATATTCCCAAGATCATCTACGCATCCAGGACCCACTCTCAGCTGGCGCAGGTTATCAGTGAGTTAAAGAACACCTCATACAGGTATGCTGTAATTTCCAAAACAGCACATGATGTTATGTTAGAATATTCTGCATGAATGTTGGTGTGTGTGGTGATTAAGACACAGAGGAGTTAAAGACCATTTCTGGTAAACCCATAGATATCTATATATTTCTCTGGTTTCAGGCCAAAAGTGTGTGTGCTGGGATCCAGAGAGCAGCTGTGTATCAACCCAGAGGTGATGCGTCAGGAGAGCAACCATGTCAAGGTATCCAACTGCAACACTGATTTTTTTTTTCATGCACATTCATGCACATTTCCAGAGGCATATTTTGGTGCTGTGTCAGCTGAACTGTCGGTAAGATGCAGACACGCCCCTCAGATCATCCAGATTTTGTGCAGTTCATCGCCAGTGTGTCCAAGTGTTGCTGAGATTCTAAACCCCACGGGTGAGCTTCGACGATATTATGCTCTCCAATAAAAATCTGATGGAAGCACCTTAAAGAGTAACTGCTGGGTTTGTAATGATGAGCTGATGCAGCAGTTGATACTGGGTGAATACATGTTGCTGCATCTCTTTAAAGACGACACAAAGTTTTCGTTCTGACATTGAAGATAAAAGTGGATATGAACCTATATGTACAGAGTTCAGTTTATTTCCTGCTGCGGAATTTATGCAATCATGTTTTTCAGGTCCATATGTGCAGAGCAAAAGTCTCCACCAGGTCATGTGTCTACTTCAACAACACTGAGGGTAATGTTAAAACACTTTATTCCTAAATAAAAACTCAGAAAAACTAAAATCTGACAGTCAAACTGAGCAGCGCTGATCAAATATAAACCAAGATACTGTGACTGAGCTGCATATTTCTCGCCTCAGATGTTCTCAGAAACATGTTTTACCTTACTGTTTAACTGAAATACATAAACTGTCCAGCTGCCATTGTGTTGAATGGGCAAGGTCACATTGCTTCACCTACCAGTGAGAGCTATTTTGTTTGGCTTCGTATGGCGCAGTGCATTCTGGTACTCGTAGGATTTCTACCTTTTGAGAAAAGCCAATGCCACTGTTCTTTTTCTGTTTTCTGTGGTCATGTCGCAGCAATTTCTAAAGTATTTGCATCTTTCTGCTGCAGAGACGGACTGTGAAATATGTGAAATACTTTTAATGAAAGGACACACACAGCTGGGGGTTCTGTTTTTCCAGCAGTGATGGAGTTAACCTGTCATTTTCTTAATTTCTTCCTCAGAGAAGAGCACTGACAGAGACTTGGTGAACTCTATCCTCGACGTGGAAGACTTGGTGAAATTTGGTAACAAACAGAGGTGTGATTTCTGTTTTCCTGTTTACCTACCTGCCTGTCTCACTAACCATCTCCTGCTTCATTACACGTCCAGTCAAACAGCTGATGCATGGTGCTGCTGAATAGCTGTGTGAGAGTATAGGGCTGCTACTAATGATTGTTTTCATTAGTGATTAGCTTGCCAGTTATTTTCTCAATTTGCTGTTTGGACCATAAAATATCAGAAAATACTGAAAGTATCTCAAACTTTAAAGGGACAGTTTAGCCTAAAATCAAGCATACATCTTATTCCTCTTACCTGTCGCACTATTTACTTAATTCTTTCAGCAGCAAGAGAAAGGAGGACAGGATGAACCATAGTGACTGGTTTCTCTGTTCTTTTCTCTGTTTGTTTTCACTCAGTCTTTTACTGTCAGTAATAGTATTCATTATATATAGATTTTATGTTTGTTTCCAGGGAGATAATATTGAACTTTTATAGTGACTGCTGTTGCAGCTCCAGAAGCAACATTTGGTTATTATGTCCTTTGTGCTGCGTCATTAAAGGCAGTAGTGTAATGAACATTTTTGTGCAGGGCCTGTCCTTACTACCTCTCCCGATCCTTGAAGCAGCAAGCAGATGTCATTTTTATGCCGTACAACTACCTGCTGGATCCAAAGGTGAGCTTACTCCCAGATTTCAGATCACTCTCAAAGCACAGACAGAGCTGATTTTCTGCTTCACTACTGGAAAATATAGCTGTGATACATCTGTATTTTATTGATATCATGATATGAAACTAGATATTGCCTTAGGGGTTGGATGTGGTAATGTCTATTGTTGTAATCGACTCAGAATAATGCCAGTAGAATCAGATTTGGCCTTTCGTTTCTTTTTTTAGATATTTTTTGGGCTTTATTTGATAGGACAGAGTGTACGTGTGAAAGGGGGAGAGAGGGGGGACGACATGCAGCAAAGGGCAGAGGCCAGAGTCGAACCCGCGACTGTTGCGACGAGGACTCAGCCTCTGTACATGGGGCGCCCGCTCCATATACTGAGCCACAGATGCGCCAGATTTGGCTTTTCAGTACAAATATTTGATGATTCGTTTTTCATACATACAAAGAGTTAAGTTTAAATGGGGTGCAGCTGGACGCTCAGTACGTGGGTTTCCATTAACCCTTAAATTGGGCAAATTGAAATTGCGAATATAAACTACACCTAATGGAAAATGTCAATTTCGGGAAAAAGAAATCACAAAAAAAGTTTTTACACTTGCATGAGATGGTATTTTAGGCAATTTGGAGAAAAATACTTCACAAAACTGCAATGGAAAGACTTTTGTGTCTTTTCTAGGTCACATGATGCTATGGCTATGTGCTTGTCAGTAGGAACTGGCTCCCTCATGATGCAGCAGGAGCTATAAGAGGAGTTATTGCATCACATAACTCTTAAAAAGTTGAGCAGATCATCTGGAAGTTTTTAATCCACAATTCCTCTGTGACATCATGGACTATCACTTCCCAGAAATCCCTGATATGTGGCCGCTCCCACCTATAAGGGGCTTGCTTTTCCATTATGGCTCCATAGCACGCCTATGTGGCCTTGGATTGGAAATAATGACGGCTAGTGTGGTGGCTGCAATAGAAATAATTTTTTGATCATCATCATCATGGTTACTGGGTCGTATCGCCAAAGGAGAAGTCACAGAACATCACTCAGTGGAAACACAGTCATCTCGCAATTGTGTTTTATTGACATTTCAAAAATATCGCTAAAGTTTTGAGCAAATCTATAATGAAATCCACCTAATGGAGGATTAGCTTGTTTCACTACTGGCAAAGTGACCACTGTCATGTAATCATCCTGAATGACAAGAAAACCTTTATTTTCTTACCTACTCCTTGTGGTTCCTGAGTTACTTCATGCTCCTTAATGTTTACTTCTGTTTGGAGAGGAAAGGTTGACATTATAGTTACATTAGTTTCCCATCAGTCCTGTGAGTATCAATATGCCATCAAGCTTCTATAGAGATGTAATAACAATAACAGCTATGATAATGATAATTGTCCCTCTCATTACAAATCCAAATGATTGCTGGTATTTTGTTCTTTAATTTGTTCCACAGAGCCGCAGAGCACACAATATCGAGCTCAACAAAGCCGTGGTCATCTTTGATGAAGCTCACAATGTGGTAAGACCGTGCTGTCCACAGCTGTTCTGAATGTCTGTACTGGAAGGAGGGGAGTGAAGCCTGCTGACAGAGGCCTCGTTTCAGGGCTGTTAGTACCAATGTTCCCGGCCGAGAGGGGAGACCACTCTGTCCCCCTCTCCTGCAATCGGATGTTATATACAAAATGTAGAGGGTGACAGAACAGCGTGATGTTCCTGCCTTAAACAGGCAGCGTAAAAGCAGCTTAAGATTTCTCAGTAAAGTAAGTGCTGGTTGGTGGATTAGATACTCGCTACATTAGTTTTTTCTTCTTTTCTACAGTCCACATGAGAACGGAGACTTGTTCTCATTGTTGTGTCTCCCCACAGTCCCCTCCATGTTTGCTGGTCTGCTGGTTCTTTTTGGGTTCTGGACAGAGCACAGCTATTGGTTGTGTTCGCGTCATTGAACTTCACTATTTGCATGAGCCAAGGCTAAAAACATATTGTAATATGAAACACATTTGAGTTCATCGGAAGTAAAGACAAGAAAAAGACTGACTTCAGAGAGCTTGGACTGAGTTTTATGATCACCTTACACCAAATTATTGACATCACTGGAACACACCAGCTGAAGTAAAACTCTCATGATGTTATTCCATCACTGGAATTTGTCTGCGACAATAAAATCAGTTGATAAATGGTTTTGTGTGAGGCCAGCATCACAGGCACTTTGTTTGAAGCACACCTTAAAAGTCTGCACATTTGCTTGTTTAATGACCACCACTGCAGTGGAGGTAAAAGCCATAAAAATCAGATGATGTATCGCTGGGATCCGCAGTTTGCTTTGCCTGGGGGCCACTTATGTAAATTGACAGGAGATTAAGGGCCAGTCGCAACAGCCCCCTGTTTCTTTGATTTTAGGACACTTCTAAGGTGTAGGGATCTTTCTAGAATTTTAGGACATTGCCTCAAATTTCAGGACATCTTAGATTTTAGGACATTTCTCAGCTTTTAAGACATTTCTAGGATTTTAGGACATTTGTAGGATTTTGGGATGTTGAGGATTTTAGCACTTTTCTAGGATTTTAGGACATTTCTTAGATTTTAGGTCATTTCAAGAATTTTAGAGTGTTTCTCAGAATTTAGGATGTTTCAAGAATTTTGAGACATTAGGTGCTTAGCTAGGACCTCTGCTGGGGAGTGCAGAGGCTCTCCACTGGCACTTTTTTTGATCAACAAGCTTTATTTTGATGGTGTTCTATGCACTCCGGCACCTTATGTATACTAAATATACAAAAACAATTCCCAGTGTGAATCATTTTATTTTTAATGTGAATTAGAATATAGTAGGGGGGCCGCCAGGTGCCAGGATTTGAGTACCATTGATGTAGTGTTTGATTTAATGGAAGGCTGCAGACTCCTGAGCCCGTATGGGACTAGATACGCAAGATGATGAGGACAGACATGACTGTGGTCTAGTGTGTGGCAGAAACCTTCTCATAGAGGACAGAATATCCCAACAGGTGATGTCTGTGTTGTCTGCAGGAGAAGACATGTGAAGAATCAACGTCTTTTGACCTGACTCCCTATGATGTGGCCTCAGCCATCACTGCGGTGGACAGGCTGCTGGTGGAGCAGGCTAAAGCAGCTGGCCATGGAGACTCCATCACTGAAGACTCCAATGTAGAGTCCCTCAACTCTGGTCAGAATGCTCATTTGTCTCAAACACAGGGGGAAGGCATTATGGCATCTGATTAATTCAGACATTGAAAACATTTTTGGATGTTAATCTACAAATATGTCTTTTCAGCATGTGTACTTCAGTTTCAGCAAGTGATATTTTTTGTTTCAGGTTTAAATTTGGCCACCGTTGCTAAAATCAAACGTAAGTATTCTTAAGGCTGTAAAGAAGATATATCCGACCACTCACTCTGATGATCTCGTGAGCTACATTTAGCCATCAGTCACTGCTTTGCAGGATGTTTACACTTTGTCTTTGTCTGCTTTGACAGAGATTCTTCTGGATCTGGAAGCTGCCATTGATTCTTATGAGGTTCCAAGTGAACAGGGCATCACTAAACCTGGAATGTACGTCAGAGTGTGGTAGATGATAAGCAGGTTGAAACGTCTTTGCCCCACTAAAGCAGAGTGTGTCAGTGAATCAGTCGTTCTGTCTCAGACCCTGTTTACACCTGCTGTTAACATGCTTCTTAAGATCACAGGTGTCCAGCTCTAAGTGCAGGTGTAAATGCACCCAGTGTGTGGGAGTGGGCTCCCTTGCTCTTTGCTTTGGCTCTCTCCCTCTCACAGACACACACAAGAAAAGAAAGAATCATAAACATTAGGTGCCACACACGCGCACACACACACACACACACACAATCCTCCACTCATCAGGACCCCTTTCTCATGAGCGATTACATGTAAACATGCAAAGCGTGTATTTTTTAATCTTTAGGTCTTTAGACTATTTAGTCTCATTTTTTGACCACAGAGCACCCATGTGACTTGCAAGTACTGTTAATATATGAACTGAAGAACTGTTGGTTTGTTTCCTGCTATTAACTGTAGCAGGTGAGTAGGTTAGGCGAATGTTTTTGTACGTCATTGTACGTATTTCATTCAAAGCACCTTTGGAGGTGGTTCGGACTACATGTCAAGAAACAGGAAGTTTAGTGTCTGTGCAGTTAGCATAAGCTACACAGCAGCAGCTGTTCAATGGTCCTGATGACTTGCATCGACACCTGAATGGCTCGACTTGTTATTAACCACCTGGTAACATCAGCCATGTCATGCTAACAGTTAGCCCTGTCACTGTGTGAGTGCAGGCAGACTCACAGCAACTGTCCCTGTTACGAGCTCACACTCCTGCAGTAATGGTCTCCTATGATGGTGAATGAAATAATGTATGTGTTTATTTGCATACAGATCAGGGAAGTGAGATCCAGTGCCAGTTGTTTACTCGAGATGTATGTGACATTCTAATGTCAGGTGGGAACAGACAGAATTACAATCAGTTTACCCAGGACACATGTTAATACCCCTAGGCTCTGAAACAGGCTCTAAAACTTCTTTCACAACAAAATTTTCATGTTAGTTGGTTAGATTCTCTGTCCTCACGGTGCCACCTGCCTCTGAAAATTCTTTGTACTGAACAATATACAGAATGTCATGAAAGATTAGGATGTAAAAAGAAAGGCTCTATCTTACATTTCCTGACTATAAACATCAGATGTATTGTACTTAGATTTTTCTGTTGTCTGTTATCTCACTTCTTAGAAAGAGTTGTTTGATATGGATTTTGAAATGAAGTGTTTTGTGTCTGTCTCAGCTTCATCTATGAGCTGTTAGAGAGAGCCCACCTGACCTACGACAGCAAGATGGCAGTCTGTGAAGCTCTGGAGCAGATCACTGGATACCTGACAGGACGTGAGTTTGGCATAATGTCTTTGAGGTTTTGTTTGGACAACATATTTTGATTTACGTTCCATTTTCTGCTTTCCATGTGATGTGTATTTTGCAGACTTAATACCTACATATACATAGGAGTGCAGTAGAAACCACAGTCTGCTGGCTGTATCATACAGACCCTGCTACAATATAAAGTTATATGTGTAGTAACTTGTACAATTAACAAATCAGTTGTGTGACTCTTCTGTCATCAGAGGAAGGAGTATTCCTGAACACAAGTGGACTGCAGAAGCTGGCCAATATCATCCAGGTATATAGTACACATTAACTCTTACAGACTGTAAATGCATGTTAAACACTTTCATTCTTCATTTTTTGATCATTTTGTGTTCATGCATATGGCATACATTTTGGCAAGATTGTGTATTTTTGTTTAATCTTGAAATTTCCAGCTCAGCTCCTGCAAGAAGGGACATTTTTTCTATTCTCCAGTACTTCTCATTCCAGTTCTGTGTTTAGAAATGCAAATCTCTAAAGTCTCTTTTGTTTAGTCATCATAAACCACACCACAGGGACATTTCAGCATATAGACAATATGTGCGGCTAAAGTAAACTAGGGATTTTATGCTGTATTTTTTTTTACCAGTATTTGGATGTGGGAAGTGGTCAGTTCACTGCAGCAACAATAACTCTTCTTTCCTTCTGTTGTAGCTGGTGTTCTGTGGTGAACCATCAGCAAAGGACAGACAGCAGCAGATGCAGTCCAACACAGCTTATTTTAAGGTGCCTGTACAGTAAATGACAGTGGCCATATGGAAATGATGTTAGTTATGTAAAGAGTGATGTCAGATCTCATTTCTGTCTGTTTGGCTTAGGTTCATATCCATCGAGACACCAGCCATCAGAAGAAAAGTCAGAGCACTGATGTGTGGGCTTCATCTTCATCCAAGAAACAAGGTAATTATCCACAGCCATGTCAAGAATATTGTTTTCAGTTGTTGTTATAGTTTTGCGCAGATCTGTAATGGAAACCTGCCTAGTGAGGTAGAAAAGGCAGATACTGTGTATCAATACTGTTATTTGTGTTGTTGTGTGGAGTGTCAGTTCAGAGCAGCTTATTCAAATGACTAAAAAATCTACCCCAAGACTAAACACCAAACACTATGCACAGTATTAACAGCATTAACATGAAACGCACTGACAGATAAATATTGATCAATTTATTACAATGCAGTGTTCTGCTGGGAAACCTCGGGTCCTGGCTCTCATGTGGATACCACATGAACAGTGTCACCCACCCAAACACTGTTACAGACCAAGTACCTCCCCTCATGTCACTGACACTCCCTGATGGCAGTGTCCTACCCAGCAGGACAAAGCACCATGCCACACCACAAAAACTGCTCAGGAATGACCCGAGTAACATTGCAAAGAGCTCAAGGTGTCCACCTGGAATCCAAATTCCTCAGATAGCAATCTGATTGAGCATTTGTAAGAAGTCCTGGTACCCCAACCTACAGTTCTCAAAGGATCTGCAGCGGTACACCGGTTTCAAGGTAAACAGTGGTATGTAAATTGATGGTTATCATATGGTGTACAATTGCTTATCTATGGTATTGAAAGAAAATGCGACTGAACAGAGTTTCACCTCTATTTTACTTTTTTCAGAAGTTAACACACACCCACTTAAAATTCAAAAATGGTTTCAAATATAGTAATAAAACGTTTAACCAACAAACCCTTGCTGTTTTCAGTGCTTTAATGGTCATTGTAACTGATAATAATAATTCTGTAATTGCCTCCCGTGACACCATGACATTGCAATGTTTTCAAAGACGGTTATTGTACCATGACAGTCTCATACTGTTGTAGCCCCAGTGGCATGGAGCATTGTCCTGCTGGAGGGGGGCACTGCCATCAGGGAGTGCTGTTGCAATGAGGTGGGGTGCTTGGTCAGTGTTTGGGTGGGTGGAATGTGTCAAGAGGCATCCACATGAATACCACGACCATTCATATAACACATTTCATTCAACAGGACTATTCAAAGTGCATAACAGAGCAATGGAATATAAAACACAATAAAGGATAAGGACTCACAATAAATAGTAAAAATATCAGATTTAAAAGGTAACAAATAATAACAACTGAATTGTTTTTTAAAATCATTAAAAAAAATAGCAATAGTAGAGACAGCGGGTGCAAAGATAAAAACATTTTTTTTTAATTATTTTAAATCGAGTTTAAAATAAGTTTGTTGTCATTAGCGGGTGGAGTAGGCAGTGTAAAAACAGGAACATTTTTAGCTTTGACTTAACAGTGGTCAGAGCTTTCTAAAATCATCTGGCAGGTTATTCCAAGTTTGTGCTGCATGATAACAAAACGCTGCTTCACCATGTTTTGTTCTGGGGACGCTCAGTAGGCCGGCCCCTGATGTTCTGAGGGTCCTTGAAGGTTCATATGTCACAAGCATGTCAGAGATATATTTTGGCACTGAGCCACAGAGTGGTTTATAGACAAGCAGGGAGCGATTTTAGAACGAGAGTGATGTGGTCATATTTTCTAGTTTTTGTCAGCAGCTTTCCGAATAAGCTGAAGCTGCCCAACATCTTGTTTTGAAAGGCCTACAAACAGACCGTTGCTGTAAACTAATCTACTGGAAATAAAGCCATGGGTGAGCCTTTCAAGGTCTTGCTTTGACATTATCCATCTGACTCAGGCAATGTTTTTTAAATGATAGTAGGCAAATGAAGTTACTGATTTGATGTGACCGGAAATTTAAGTCTGAGTCCAGGATAACCCAAAGGTCTCTTGCTTGACTCTGAGTTATGAGAGAGAGGGATTCCAGGTGAGAGCTGACAATCTGTTTTTCATTCCGTGGCCCAAAGATGATGATGTCAGTCTTATCTCTGTCAGTTATTCACTTCACCTGTCAATGGTTTTAATGGCTCTTTTTGTCGGTTTATATCTGAATGAATGACCATGTTGTTGTGACATGTTGTGTTTGCTGTTATATGAGTTTGTCTCACTGATCTGCCCCTCCTCTGTGTACACCTGCTTTAATGAGCCCCCTGTGTTTGTTTGTAGGCAACATCCTGAGTTACTGGTGCTTCTCTCCTGGCTTCAGCATGCAGGATCTGGTGAATCAAGGTGTTCGCTGCATCATTCTGACCAGTGGTACCCTCTCTCCCCTGACCTCCTTCACCTCTGAGATGAGGATGTGAGTCGATCCTCAGAGCTCTTTATACCTGCAGAGGTGCACATTTAGCATTTCTTCACCGCTGACTTTGCAGGGCTGAGGGTTAGTTTGCCCCAAACACTATGAATTCCTGCTGCTACTGTCAGGCTGCCTTTTTTCCAACAAGAGTCATGTATGTGACTGAGTCCAGCTGACTGCCAGAGACATTTTCCTTTTAAACAAAAGCACCTCACATCCTGTTCTGCAAAATATCCTCTACATTACCTGATAGACTTATTAACCCCAATGTGTTTTGTATTTTGTCTGTGCAGAAAATTTCCAGTCAGTCTGGAGAACAGCCATGTGATTGAGCGGGACCAGATCTTTGTTGCCATCATTGAACAAGGCCCAGACGGAGTGCCGTTAAGTTCAGCGTATGATCGAAGGTTCGTACAGTTTGGTATATGAAGCCGATTTTTTCTCTACTTTTCTTTTGATTTGTTTTGCTGAGCATTCTAAGCTCAGATTGCTGTCCTCATAGAAGTATCCATCTCTTTACATACCAGATATGTCTGATGTCTACATCTGACACAACTCAGCTGTGATTCTGCCTTTGGAGCACCTTCTTTTAATAGTAAAATAGTTAATTCTAAAAATGGCTTAAGCCTTGAACATACTGCCTGTGTCAGCAGCACTGGTCAGCCACATCTCAGCTGCAGCAAATCCAGAGAAACAGTGTCTCGCCGATTTCTTCTGCTCAGTTGTCAGCAGAAATACGGTGACAATGCTGTTTTGATTATCTATACAAGCTTTTATTACAATTTCAATGTCTATCTTTCATAGAGATGAGGAAATACATATGTACTGCATCTGTTTTACTCAACTTTGCCTGTTTCTGTTTCAGAATAAAATCCCTCTGACAAAGTTTACCATCAGTTGTTGACACAAGGCATTCTATTGTGAAATATTTCAGGACCGTGTTGACAATGCAGAAGCTGCATAACTTCATAAATGGGTGGAATTGCGTATCAGTATGAAAATACAGTACTCATGGAACACAGTGAGAGTGCAAGACGACGCAGTTTGGCGAGGTTGCCGTCACACCCTGCTCACGCCTGCAGTGTGTTCCAGGCCTTACCATCTTGTCTTCTTTCTGTGACAGGTTTCTCCCTGAAAACATGGCATCTTTAGGCAACACTGTTGGTAAGATCAAACAAAATACACATCTCTTTATTCTAACATGTTCTGAAGTCATGTTTTTCTCAGTTCCATCACTGTTTGTAGGTAACTTAACGGTACTCATGATTTCACCAGAACATGTCCTGTTTGAACAGGACACTTATTCACTTTCTTCCATCAGTCATCACTATGTCTGTAATCTGAGATTCTTTATGACGTTTGTGTGGATCATCATGCGAACATGTTGCCTGCTGTGTTCTCCCCTCAGCCAACCTGACCCGTGTGGTTCCTCACGGACTCTTAGTGTTTTTTCCCTCCTTCCCTTTAATGGAGAAAACCCTGGACTTCTGGAGAGTGAGTGGAAGCTCAGCAGCAAAATAAAATGTTGATGCATTTATTTTTATTAAAAGGATTTCTGAATTGAATGTCACCATGTAAAATTAGGTTTGTGTGTGTGTGTGTGTGTGTGTGTGTGTGTGTGTGTGTGTGTGTGTGTGTGTGTGTGTGTGTGTGTGTGTGTTTTAACTCACCAGGCTAATGGACATGCAGATCGCATTGAGAACGTAAAGCCCATGTTTGTTGAACCTAAACGAAAGGGCACTTTTACAGAGGTGGGTGTGGATCTATTACAGATCTAAATGCTCCAGCTGGACAGTGTCTTTTTAGAAACCTTTTAGAAACAATCAGAAATATTTATTGAGCTGCTTTTGGTGTGTGCTGGATGCAACAGTTTCAACAACATCTTGTCTCTTTGGCTGTTCTCAGGTTATTGACGGATATTACAATAAAGTCAGAGATCCAGCATCCAAAGGGGGAACCTTCTTTGCTGTTTGTCGAGGGAAGGTAAGGTTACTGTTGGTCCATAGAAATGGACCGACAGGAAAGCCATGAAAAGGCTTTAAGCCTGGGCCAGATTAACCACAAGGGCAACGGGACAAGTGCCCAGGGGCCCAAAACCTCTGAAGTGCCCAGGGTACAAGTAAAATATCTCACTAGATCTCGTTTTATGTTAACCTGTTGACTGGTGCCGCTTTTAATCTGCAGCTGTGCAGAAACACACGCTTGAAACACACATTCAAAATGTTAGTAGTCAACATTTGTAGGTGAATTTACTCTCGATCACATGTAAGTGTATACGAGTGCTTACCTCTCAAAGCATCTCTAAATGTCTCCCTGTGGCAGGCGAGCGAGGGTCTGGATTTTGCCGACACCTTTGGTCGGGGTGTCATCATCACCGGTCTTCCCTTCCCTCCGAGGATGGACCCGCGAGTCATCCTGAAGATGCAGTTCTTGGATGAGATGAGTCGGAAGAAAGCTCCAGGGCTGAAGGTGAGGGGAAGCTGCTCGCTG
Source organism: Plectropomus leopardus (assembly GCF_008729295.1). Taxonomy (NCBI): domain Eukaryota; kingdom Metazoa; phylum Chordata; class Actinopteri; order Perciformes; family Serranidae; genus Plectropomus; species Plectropomus leopardus. The sequence goes on along the minus strand of NC_056470.1, from coordinate 3,447,075 downwards.
AGTTTCACTGAAAGGGCTGCATGTTGCAGGGGTCATCAACCTGCGGCCTGTGGGCCCTATCCGGCCCGCCAAAGCTTTCCATCTGGCCTGCCAGATATTAAGTAATGTAGAGAATATAAGGAGGAATAGTATTATAGTACAAAGAATATTTAGAATGTTTTTTTCTAATATTGGAGTAACTGCAAAAACATTTGAGATGTAAGTAATTTTATTATGAAGGATTTAGCCCACACAAATATGTGCCATTGATCTGCGGGCACTAAAGATGTTATAAATCCATCAGCTCATTATTAGCGTTAGTGATGTGGTGGGTTCGGCACACTCACTAGAAAAATATCAAATGTCGAAAAGTGGCAAAGCAACTTCCTGAAGTTATATAACATTTGATGAGTGAAGCTGAAGTTAATCAGCATCTTTTATAAATGGGTTGTTTCTCTTGTTTTTCTTGCAAGAATTGGGACAAAATCAAACATATCGTTTAACATGCCATAATACTATATTGTTATTATAAATGTTGATTTTTATTTTATTATTAAAATTGTTCAATGTATTGACCAGTGATCTAATCTCTCCCTCTGGTTTAGTGCATGATTCTTTGTTATGATGGTGGTTATTATTTGATTCTTTGTTTTCGTGTGTGTGTGTGTGTGTGTGTGTGTGTGTGTGTGTGTGTGTGTGTGTACATACATGTGTACGTACAGTACCTGTCTGGGCAGGAGTGGTACAGACAGCAGGCGTTCAGAGCTGTGAACCAGGCCATCGGTAGAGTCATTCGTCACAAGGAGGACTTTGGAGCCATCTTGCTGTGTGATCAGAGGTCAGACATGATGATGTCAGTCATCAGTAACCAATCATATCACAGCTTGTACTCACTTTAGGCCTCATGCAAGAACCATTTGTAAGAACAAACATGTTATGTGGCACATACAGGTGATTAAGAAGAGGTAGACTTGAATTGAACCTTGCAGAAACATGACAACTCTTGGATGTCTCTGCAGCCAACTAAAGTCAAGTCAAACATCTTCAAAGCAAATGAGTTGTCGGAGTACCTGCATGTACAGGAACCTAGTGTCTAATTTATGTCATTTCTCAGCAAAATCAGTTCCTGATGCACTTTCACCCACCGTTTTAATTAAGGGAACAGTTTCAGTTTTTGATCCAGTTTGATGTTTTTATGACTGTTTTTATGGCAGAGCTAAGTCAGGAGGAAGGACACAATTGAGAGAAAGATGGATGCAAGATAAAGGCATTGTGATGGTCCCTTGGAATAACGTGACTGCTCCCCACAGGTTTAAAAGTTCTGATGCCCGGGCTCAGTTTCCATCATGGGTCCGGCCTTATGTGCGTCTGTACAGCAGCTTTGGGAACATAATCCGAGACGTCTCTCAGTTCTTCAGGGTTGCACAGAAACTGGTAGGTTCTAACACTCACACAGTTTACCCCCAGGAATAGTGCCAGGCTTTGAAGCAAATTTAACAAAGTAGCCAAAAGTGGAATGACACCGTAGGGTCCGTCACACAATGTCATGGAGCCAGAAAGACTTTTTCCCATTAATTTACATCAGGAAAGAGACATCTGTAAATCAGTGGATATATTTTTCTGAGCATCAAAACCCTTGTGAAACAACTCATTTCACTATCAGGATGTAATCCATTCAGTTGATAACATTTAGAAAGTCTGAAAGTGCCACAAGATCAAATTATTTGATCGTCACTCAAGCCAGCAAAGCATTAAACCAGATGTCAGCCTTTCTGCCAGCTGAAGTTACCCGCTCGGGGACACTCAGCTTCTGTAAGTCTTGCCTTGCCTCGTTGGCCCCATATAACGACAACAGTGCATGTAGATACAGCAGCTAGTAGCTCCTCAAATCCTTATGCACGACTCTTTTACGTCAGAGAGGCACGTTACATCAGGAAAAGTTATGTGGGGTTTAGACTGAATGCAGCAGACTGCAATAGGAAAAGCTGTAAAGTATTCTAAATATAATGTAGGCTACACTTAAAGTGATGTTGATCATTTTAGGTTGCTTCAAACTGTTCAATGAAGGCAGAGTTTGCTCACAGCCGTTTGATTATATGGACACGACGCAGCAGTTTTCTACCCCAAAGTTAATGTAAATAAACAGTTATGATTGTGATTGGGTCTGTATCAGAGACTGTATCAATAACAGGTTTATATCAACTAGCTGAAAGAAGACATATCTTTACCGGCTGTGGTGGAGTTAGACAGACTTCATCAATAAATGGGTTCTCCCCCAGTGCTTCTATATGGGACAACAACAGAAGTCCAATTAAATGACCTAAACACACTATAACTGTAGCTCCACTTAACTGTGCATGGAAACATACTGAGTGTGATAAAAGTATAAAAGTCAGCAAGAATGCGGCGACGCCCCCACCCCACCCCCAGCAGCTTAGCGTTTCAACATTTATACAGGGTTTTGCCCAACGTTTATGCGTTTAGGAATTTGGTCGGTTTTGCACATCACTAGTTGTGACACTCAAATAAATTTATCCACTGATTTACAGACGTCTATTTCACAGTGCAACTCTAGGTGAAAAAGTCTTTTTTGGGCTCCAAACCTGCTGCAGACCTGGGAGTTATAATTCCATTATTTGGCCAGTTTGTCAAATTCGCTTCAAAGCCAAGCGCTGCCCCTGGGGGCTTGAAGAGAACCCGCTCTGTATGTTTATATAAATGGCTCGTTCTAAGGAAACATAAATGCAACCATTTTTACTCTCTGGTGATTATAAGCTCATGAAATCAATTTTGAATATTATCCAAAGGTGGCGGGGACGTTACTCTCTGGAGCAAAACCTGATCATGACAAGAGAGTCCTGGAATTCATTTCATGCATAATAATCATTCATTCAACACACAGAACACAATTCACAGAGGCATGCCAACAACTAAACCTCATTATTCTCCAAATGAAATACAATTAAACTCACTTGTCCCAAATCCTACAAACTGGACCTTTTAAGGATGAGTCATAATACAATGGGAGATAGCCAAGTTCAATGCCAGAGGACAAAGAGATGGATAAGAGACACACCCTGTAAACATGTGCTAAATGACATGTAAACACTGACTCCAGATAAATACTGTACACGTGTCTGTGGCAGGATGCTTCACATGTGCACCTGAAAAGCCTCCATAGATGTGATCTGACTGTGTGTTGGTGCTTCCAGTTGAAGCTGTCCACTTGTACTGACTGTGTGTGTGTGTGTGTGTGTGTGTGTGTGTGTGTGTGTGTGTGTGTGTGTGTGTGCGTGTGTGCGTGTGTGTGCGTGTGTGTTAGAGGCCTGTGGTGGAGAAGAAGTCTGCAGCAGAGAGCTGTGGGACGCTGTGTGCACCAGACTCTCAGTCCTCTGACTTCACTCCCTGCTCATCCTCCCAAAGCTCCCACACCCAGAAGGCCAAGGTGCTGGACGCCCACATGCCCAGCCTGAAGAGGAGGAGACTCAGTGAGTAGAGCGATAAAGGGAATCAGTCCAGAGAGGAGAGCTGAATCCTTCATTGATCTGTGTCCTGCTGTTTGTGATCAGATGAACACACAGGAGCCAGTGGGATGGCCAGGGTGTGTATTGAGTATGAGTGTGAGGCGCAGGGGAGTCAGAAGAAACCGGCCAACCTGCTGGATGCTCTGGAGCGAGGGGACCGCTGTAGTGGAGAGGACCATGATGCAGCGGAGGGAGAAGAGAAGGTAGTTTGTTTCCTGTGAGACACTGTGGTCTGTTTTTCTGATGTGCTGCTTTATACATGGCAATAAGACAGGTTTTGTTAAAAAATAACTGCTGTGTATACAAAAGCCAATTTACTGTGGTGAATGTCAGGTACCCATGTGTGAAGTGGGTCAGCTTAACTATTACTGATGAGTGCTGCTATCAAACAACAATAGTAAACTCAAAATATACTTCTCTCCTATAGGACTACACTTGTTTGTTAAATGTAATATTCTTCTTTTGAAGGCAAACCGTTTGTCAACACTGTCTCTGCAATGTGACAAGAGGATGGATGATGAATTGCGGGGAGGAAAACGTAAAATTAGATTGGTCCAAGAACAGGTGTGTGTTGTATTTTTATTGTGATGGTGCTAAATTTCCTGCTTTTCAGATATTTTACACGACTAGAAGCAGAACCAGAGAGATCCCCAGTCAGTCTCCATCTGGTTAGCATCAAACATAAATTAAAAACAGTGTGACAGTAATTAATGAGCTACAGGAGGCTTCAGAAAAACATTATATTCAAATATATTGTAAAAATAATCTCGTAAACACATAAGTGAAGGAGAGTGATTGCACTGAACTTAGACTTTCAGAAATTATCAATTTAACAATAAATAATTAGAAATAAGTTAAATACACCTCGGAGTAGCACCCTACAAAAAGGGAATAGATAGACAATAATTAACCCTTTAAAAATAGACCATTCTGTTTAAATAGACCTAAAATAAAAACCACAATAGCTCAAGCATTCATTCTTTTTGCAGCAGAAAGTTAAGGCTTCAATTATTATTGTTTATTGACTTGCATAACCTTTAAGCCCAGTTTGTACAGATTTTAGGGATATGAAGCATTTGAAGATACTACAAGAACTCAATTCACAATAAGCAAAACTACCTACAAATATAGGCACTGGCAGACCATTTCTCTTGCAGAGTTCAAAGGGTTAAATCAGTTTCAGTTCTTGAGGTTGCCACCACCAAATTCTTGACTCGTGCACAGTGACCGTAATGTTTCATACATACATGTCAGCAGTGTTTTTCTTGTTGCAGAAAAGAAGAGTGTCGAAGGATGTCTCTGAGGAAGGTGCAGCGAACAGGGTGAAGAGTTTCCTCGGCGAGATGAAGAAGTCACTGAGCCAGATCAACTATGACCGCATCATACAGGCTCTGCAAAACTACAAGAAGACTAAAAACCTGGATGTCCTGCTGGCTGAGACAGCTGTCTTAATGGAGGACGCCAACACCCACAGTCTGCTGCGTGGTAAGCCTTCAGCCTGCACCTTTGCTCTGTCATTTGGAAGCACGTCGTACCACAGTGTGGTAAATAACAGGCTGCCAACTCTCCTGCGGTTTGTTTTGAGTCTTTCATACAATTCACCAAGCACCCACACAGATGGAAACAAATCTAGTGCATGGTCTAATACAGTTTCATACAACAGGCAATAAATACTACATGTTCCACATTTTGAGACGCAGCTGTAGCAGGCTGTGTGTTGATTCCATTCCATCGCTGGCTTTGAGACTGTGCGCCAAGAGTTTTAATAGTTTGTCCTGGTCATTGTATAAAATGTGTGCCACTGAGCAATGCAGGCAGAGCCAATGTGATAATAAGACCAAATTTTACTTTCAGTTTAATTTTGATACATTCAAAGCTCAGTCTCTGTAGTACAGTGTAAAGTTAATATAGTTTACTGTCGGTTTCAAATAATGTGTATAGTGTATTAGTTTTTGCCTGAGCGTGCAAACAGGCTGTCTTTGTCTTTCCATGTTAACTTTTTGACAAGTTGATAATGCTGCCACTGTGTCACAGGCCTCTACCAGTTCATCCCCCCGCCTCACAAAAAGAGGTTTGATGAGAGATGCCGGGAGCTGACGGGGCAGGGCTGCGGATATAAACCTCACCACTCGCTGTCTAAGGAGGAGCGAGAGGCACTGATGCAGCAGAACGGTATCAAACCTTCAGCCCAACCCAACACTGCACTGTTCTTAATACACTAGAAAAGTATTGACAGGCTCACAGCTACATTGTTTTTTATAGTCTATTATTTTTTCAGTTCATGTGCTGGTCTGTGAAGTTTGTGAAAAATGGACTTTACTCTGTCACCAAGCTGTCATCATCAGATTGTTGCTTTTGTCCAACCAACAGTCCAAAACCAAAAAGATATTCAGTGTACAGTTAATGTAATATTTGTTTACAATGACACAAAACACACAACACAGGTGGCCAGTGTTAGCTAACTTTAAGTCAAAATGAGCTTATCAATTTAATTACTGCATTTACCTTGAATTTGTGACAAAAACCATCAAGCGATATGAAAACATCCGATTACAAACTTTCACACAAATGTGTAACTGTAATGTTTTGTTCTGGGGGTTTTTAAGCTACAGCCAAACAGCCTGTGGGGGGTCTTCCCTCCTCCAGTTGGTCGTCTACCTCCACTCACCTGAACACACAGCAGCTCAACAGTGGAGGACACCACCTGACCCAGCAGGGGTTAACAGAGGCTCCGGCTGGTAGGACTTCACACCCCGCTACCTTCAGTAATTAAGGTTTAAACATAAGAGAGTCACCAGGTGAAGACAGTCTATGTCCTTATCTTCTGTGATCACTGCTTACATTACCCATAATTCAGCACTTGTTATTGGTCAAAGTCAAAGTCAAAGTCAGATTTATTTGTCAATTTCTTCACATGTACTTGACATACAAAGGAATCGAAATTACGTTTCTCACTATCCCATGCATAGACAGATATCAGACAGGACAGGGCAAACAGTAAAGTGCACAGGCACAACAGAGTTAAAAATCGAATTAAAGAATTAAAAATATAGTCTATATAACAAAACAAAAGAAAAAAAAAAAAAAAACAAGAGCAAAAATAGTAATGAGTGCAGTAGAGAGAAAACAGATAAACAGAATGTAAACAGCAGAATAAATAGTGCAAAAACAGAATAATCAGTAAATAAACAGTGTAAACAGTGTAGTGCAAAAAAGAATAACCAGTATATAAACTGTGTAAACAAAAACATTGTAGCAGCTGTGGGGGTTATTGCACAAATGATAGGTAGAATTAATAACTTAACTCTCCTCAGGAGGGTTAAAGTACCAACAGTGCTGCATTCATGTGATGTCGGAAAGTCGTAGTTTCCGAGTTTGGAGCTCATTCTTCCGACTTCTTTGTGTTCATGAGCTTTGAGGTCATTAAGTGGGAACAACATGGAAGCTACATAGAGGATGGCTTGCATTTTAATGCTAAGAGTGTTTATACAAGAGCTCAATAGCTGTTAAACTAAAGCCTACACAAACTGCTATGAACAAGTGAGTTTGTGTGTGTTTCTTTTTAAGAATAATGTAGTCTAGTTGTTGGCATGCCTCGGTGAATTGTGTTTCCTGTGTTGAATGAATGATTATTATGCATGAAACTAATTCCAGGACTCTCTTCTCGTGATCAGGTTTTGCTCCCAAGAGTGATGTCCCTGCCACCTTTATGGCTGACGTGAAAAAAGCCATCGGAGCAGAAAAATCCACCATATTCTTTCAGGCCGTTCAGAGCTACAAGAAGACAGGCAGCTATGAGAAGCTGGTGACCACACTGGTGAGCTTATTCACAGAGAGAGATGAGGACTTCAGCCTGCTCGTCAGTAAGTGTGCTATCAAATCACTACATATTTTACAAACTTGTAATTCTTTGAGATTAGATTTTTTTCAGTTTGTCATTATTCACCAACTTTCTTGTTTGTTTTTTGAAGGATTTGGCTTGTTTATTCCCGCTCGCCACAAGAAGCAATACAGAGAGATGTTGGATGCTCTGATGGGTCAGTCTGTCTCTGCTGCTGAAGCTGCTGCTGGGAGTGAAGACCAGCAAAGACACAGTGAAGAACAAGCCTTTGGATTGTAGTATATCAGAAATATGTTCGTATTTCTCACGAAATACGAACATATTCCCTTTGGATGTTGGAGAACAGTTTCAGGCTGTAGTTATTGGGAATCATCTTCATGGAGACCGTTAATATCTCTAACAAAGCTCTGGCAGTCAATTCTGTGGACGTTAATGGTTGATAGTTGTTGGTGGTTGCACTGCACCAAAGTGTTTGAGCAGCCTTCCAACCTGAATGATAAACACAGTCCTGCCAAAATTTAGAGATCAGTCAGCACTTTCGGTGGAAGCTGCCGGTCTCCTGCTGCTTCCACAACTAAACACACCACTGGCATGAACAAAAGCCAAGAACAATGACAGACATTTTGTAAACCAGAAGGTCTTACAGGTGCACAGAACTGTGAAGAAACCAAAGAATCCTGCATGCTCTCAGCCTTACTTTTATTCACTTTATTAACAATGTTTTGGAGATCTGAGGACCAAAATGTTGCTCATCAAAGGAGTACTGGTGATCCATATCATATTATTAGGTATTATTTTAGAATTTTCTTTTTGTCATCACATATCATGAAGTCCATCCTGTCTGACTTTCCGTTCACTTTTCTTCTGTTCTGAAAAGTGAAACCAATGAAAAAGTGCCTCATAGGTGCCTTGAGGCAGGAAAATCTGTTGAATGATTTTCAATGGAAACGCTGTGTGTTTACGCCACACTACAAATGCCAGCGACGTGACAAGGTCCTGAGCACTAATTCTGTGCTAAGCACTGCCAGTTGTGCAGATTTTTTTTTTTTAAGATAATTTCTGGGGCTTTTATTCGATAGGACAGATTAGTGGGGACAACATTCCCATGCCGAGAGTCAAAAAATGTTCAACTTTGGGTAAAAAGGCAGCGCTCATTATGATTACTTCAGCCATTCAGGATGGGGGAGGGACAGACAGCCTACTGCAAAGACAAACTGTCACATCTGACATGTACAAATGTCAACAGACAACAAACAACAACAGCGGAGGAGAAATCAGTTCATATGAAGTACATAGTCTATACCATGTTTTCTGTCATGAACCCACGCAGACCTGCAGGTCCGTCCTCTCCCCTGCTGCTTCAGCCTCTCCTCAGCTAAAGCAGGTACTCTACCTTGTGCCGAAATGTTTACCTCTGTAGATATCATAGCAACCAAAGCTTCTCAGCTGAGTAAACGTTGCTCCTCCAAAGCGCTCTCTAATGCTTCCAGCTGGGCGTTTCCTGACAGTCGCCTGCCGTTTTTAACTGGGAAAAAAATCACTAAGGTGGACTGGGGGCCTTAAGCCTGCATTGTTTGTAACGGCCAACAGGAGGAGACCAATGGGTGACATCACAGTGACTATGGTCAGTATTTTACACTGTCTATGGTTTTCACTAAAGATGTAAATCTTTTTTTTTTTTTTTTTTTTTTTTTTTATCCTAAAGCAATTATATCTTTTTTTTTTCCCCAAAAGCAGTTGCTTACTATAGTGTTTGGGACTATTTTCAGTAACAGATTAATCTACATTTGGTACTCCAGTGAGTTTTATGGGCAGCAGAACAGCGCATGTGGGGCTGAGTCAAAATAAACAAAACTGTGTGTTCATGATGAAGGAACATGTCAACCAGTGCAACAATGTGGCTCGATGATGTGTTTTTCATAGTTTTTAGACGGCGTTTGAGTTTTTTTAGTAGATTGGTGACAAAAACAAATTGATCTAGGATATTGCCGGACTTACCACATCCTTTAAAGCCACCGTGGATAGACTTATTTTGACAATAAGATATCTTTGAAATCATACTGTTGGTAGAGGGTTGTGTTTGTAGAAAAATGTGTGTCAACCTATTTTTCTCAGTGTATTTGGGTCAGATATGTGGGGCTGATGTATCAGCCTTTATTTCTGTGTGCCACAGTGTCTTCTTTTACACAAACTGCAGAGCAAAAGTTGGAAATTGTACTTTGTGGGAAAAACACTTGTCAGATTATATTGGTGTTTTTTCTCAGTGGTTCTATTCACATAGACATAACAATAGTTTGAATATATATAAAACAAACTATCTTATGAATATCAAACATCATAAGGCTTCTCAGACCGATTAGACGCTATAACACATTTTCGGCTTCATCGACACTGTTTTTAAAGACACAAAGCAAAACAGTTGAATCAGAGTTACAGGAAAATATTTGTGTATGTACTTGAAACAGCTCATAACGTACTGCTGACAGAACTATGCACTATCTAGGCTCTGTTTAGGGGCAGTAATCTGGTGGCGGCTTTGAAAGGTAAAATCAGCCGCTCTGTCTGCTCTATTTAATGTCATGAAAATGTCAAATGGAGACATATTGTATTGTTTATGTTGTGTTTTTAATATTTCTTTAGCTAATTAAATTGTTTAAAGTACAGTTGCTTCAAGTGTCTTCTGTAACAGCAGCGTTGGACAATAATGAAGCTTCCTACTTTATAGATAAGGGCTGGTCATACTCCACCTCCACCTGGCAAACATCTCAAATACATCTCAAATATGGATGCAAACAAGAGACAGTATTTGTTTACCCAAATTATAGTGTTTATTGCATTTGAGTTTGTACATACAAGTTTTATTCATATTAACTTCTGATTTTCTCTCCACATTCAGAGAGACAAAAAAACAAAACAAAGGGAAGCACCACAAAGAAAAGCACGAAAGCAGAACACTCGTGGTTACAAATGTCCATTTTCAAGGAGGAGCATATACATACATGCAGTCTTTAAGTTTATATTTCTAATATTCCAAAAGTTTTTTTCCACTGTGACGTAGATCATCCATTCATCCATTTGCTATCAAAACATTTTCTCTCACTCTAAGCTCTCTCACTCTAAGACTCTAGGTCATTCTTTCCATTGTATAAACTCAATAATATCAATAATATCTAGGTTAAATATCTATCATAATCCATAACACAATCATTTGTATATCCAGTGTACATATCTTTGCATTAGTATTTAAATTTGAAAAACTACAACATACTAAATATTGAAATTTAAACAATTAAATTCATAGAAATTATTTGTTTTATATTTGAAACCATGCATCTACATTTATTTGTTCTGAATTCAACTCTTTGAAATTAAAATATGAAATTCTTGATTTACAATTTCAGAAGCAGATTTTTTTTTCAGTGTCTACAACTTTAGATCCCAAAATTCAGTTTCAGAATTTCAGAAATACAGAGAAAATAGATTCAGGTTGCTAAATTTGATTACTCAAATTTACATGTAAAAATTCAAGCTGCGTTGTTGGATCACATGACTGACAGACCTTGACATAAAAGGCCAAAAGTTGGTTTGATTGCATTCAGACTGGATTGCCCATCCTGTCCTGGGTAGCCTGGATGTTGCTATTTTAACATTTTTCAACATCATTTTTTTTATCTGAGCCACCTTAATCTAATATATAATGCTGAAACTTAACCTTTTTAAATCTGAATTTCCGAACACTGAAAAAAGTATATTTAAAATCTGCTTTTGAAATTTCTAATCAAAAAGTTCACAAAACCATGCACAACCAGACGACAAAAAACTAGGTGCTGGACAAGAGATAATAAGAGAAAAGAAAAAAAATAAAAGAAATCTAGACACTGGATTATAAATATTTATTACAATTATCCGCAATGATAACTAGAGACCCTTCTAAGGGTCATGGTGAGAATTTTGTTTTGTTTTGTTGTTCACTTGTAATGTAAGTTGGTGTCCTTTCTAGTGTCGAAAAAATAAAGTAACAACAATATTAAAATATTTGTATTGTTATTGGCTATAGACCAAATTGTCATATTGAACCTTTCTACAGCCCAGAATTTCAAAATCGGTGTATCCCTGATTTAATTAGAAAGTGAATTTTGTACTTATTAGTACTTATTATATTATAATTATTTTGTGTTCTTACACAGTTTTGTTTATTCCTCTGATCAAGCTAATTTGTAGCTCTTATTTTGGACATTTCTTATTTACTGATGGGGGCATTTCACTTGAGTTTGAATCCTAACAGACTCTACCGCCCCTGCATTGAAATTCAATAAGCAAATATGTTGTTATTTTTTATGTTTAAAACCTATGCTTTTAAATCAAAGTTCGCTTTGTGTCTTCTCAGAGTTACCCATACAGACCAGGAGAGTGCTGTCATTACACATTTGTTCCAGCCAGCACGTGAAAGCCGTACATGGACATCACGAGGTTGCCGTGTAGGTCTCGCGATAGTTGGGTCGTGGATCTTAGTACTTCCATCATGGCAGGCAGTAAGTTGGTGCTAGAAGGTAGAGTAAGTGTAAAAGCGTTTGTTTTAGGACTCAGCGTGGTTATAATCCCATTGATTAGAACGTGGTTTGGACATCTCGACTGGGTCTTTGATTATTTGACGGAAACTCCCGGAAAAATAGTGATTTGTATCCACATTGCAGTTATCAACGGCCTCTTGCTAATCATATACAGAGGACCTCTGTACAAGGTAAGCTGTTCCGGTACACATTCAGACCGTTAGCCAACTTCCTCACTTCATCCTCTTTTTATCTCATGTTCAGGAAAGCGTACAGAAGTTTTCGTGCTAACCAGCTGTAAAGTATTTAATCTGCCTCGAGCCAGTACTGACACAGCTGTCTGACACAACGCCATTAAACTTTAATGTAGCTGCTACTGGGAATCACCTAGCTAGCTAACGTTAGACTGGCGGTAATCTTGTTAAGAAAAGAGGAAGAGGACAGCAGGCTGTGATTTGCTCAAAATAGAAAGCTAAGCCTGCTAAAGCAGCTGCACTCACTCCATACTGTCATGTGTTCAGTTTAATGTTAGAAAAGCCCTGACAGGTTATCTGTATGTCGTGACACAGAGCACAGTCCAGAGATGTGGTCAGTCACTGCTGTCCCTGTATATGTGGAGTGTAATTGACCTGGATATTGTCAGGTGAAATTTTAATACGACGGAGATTAGGGCCATGCTAAAAAAAGAAAAAAAAAGTTAGATTTCGGGATTAAAGTCATAATATAACGAGAATAAAGAGGTATTTTCTTTCTATTATTAGATTAAAGTCGTAATTGTATTAGAAATAAAGGCACAGATTAAGACCCTAGAGTCGGGTACACCTGTCCTTAATTTCTACTTTTTATCTATTATTTTCAACATTTATTTATTACATTTAAAATTTTATTTAATTACATTTAAAATATTATTATTATTATTTAGAGTTGATTTGCAACTGTAAGTTGTAGTTTGAAGATGGTGGAAAATAAAACCAAATTTAAGAGCGTTTGCTGATTATTGTACATATCTGCTTCCATGTAATGCTCAGGATGTGCTTTTATGACCAGCTGGTACATAATTAAAATGTCAGATATGAAGTGCACTGAAATCTGCTGTAAATCTGACGTAGAAATGAGGCCAACTTGTGTTAAGGGGACAGTTCAGATATTTTTTGAAGTGGGGTTGTATGGGTTATTTACCTATAGTTAGTTTATTACATACAGTAGATGTCAGTCCCAGTTTGAGGAAGCAGGCTGGAGTCCAATTTTTAAGCAATGTGCTGCTGTGGAGGGGTCAGCAACAAAATGTATTTTAGCCACCTAAAAAAAAGTCCCACCTAAAAAGGTCAATTTGTCTTTGGGTGTTCACTGTATTAAGAGTATTTTAATTGCTGTACCTTAATATCAGACAGTGATTTCCGGCGGGAAAATGAAGCTGTTACATCACTCTCTTCAAAGCCAGACTCCATTGAGAAAAACAGTGATTTAACATCACTGGACACAGGAGCTGCTGGTCTACTGCTGCCCCAATCAGTTAGTTTGTGTTTTTGTGTGACTTTGGCCTTTAAAAAGGGGTTAATTCAGATTCAATAATAGTAACACACTAACTGATAGAAGCAGTGGTAGACCAGCAGCTCCTGTGTTCACAGAGCTTAAATGACTTTCTCAACAGAGTCTGGTGGCTTTGACGAGAGCATAGATAGTAACTGAAGCTGTTAGCAGCTTTGCAGTCAGAAAAGGCTGTTTGACAGAAAGGTAAAGTGGTGAAAACATTTTCAATAAAACATATACGTAAACTGATATTGACAATTTGTTTTTAGGTGGCTAAAATACATTTTGTTGCTGACCCCTCCACACCAGCACATTGCTTAGCTTCCATCAGACCCCAGCCTGCTTCTCCAAACTGTGGGCATGCCGACTGCCATCTATTCAGTGGTGTAATGTAATGAAGTATTAAAATTTTGTTGCAATACTTAAGTATTTTGGGGACTATCTGTACTTTCCTCAAGTTTTTATATTTCTGTCAACTTTGACTTTTACTCCACTACATTTCCTAAATAAAGTTTATACGTAAACTCCATTACATTTCTTCGTAGATTTACGGCAGTATCTATGTCCTACACATTTTCATTACTGCATTTCTACAAAATAAAATGAGCAGGTTTGGTGAATCAGTGGTCCTTGCTCCTAAGTGAGAGCACAGGTTAATCACAGGAGGGCGAGTACAGACAGGTGCTCTGAGAGCTGCAGTTAGGTTCTGATTTCCAGTGAAGTTCAGGCTGCATGTCAGATCAGATGCTTCATGCTCATGCCTACGTTCCAATCCTTAAAGCTGTAAAAAAAAAAAAAAACAATTATATTTTCAAGTGTAACGTCCGCACTATTTTTTTATTATTATTATTAACATATACTGATCTCCTCAGGAAGGTCGTTCCAGAGCTGAGGGGTCCTGACGGCCAAAACACGGTCACCTTTAGATTTAAGCATCGACTTTGGAACGACCAGAAGGGCCCCACCTGAGGATCTAGGGCTGCCGACTGGCTCATATGGGGTTGTAAAAGTGATCAGTAAAATCTTAAAATCAATTCTAAAACAAACAAGGAGCCAGTGGAGGGAAGCCAGGATTGGGGTGATGTGATATCATCTGTTAAAACCAGTAAAAAGCCCAGCCCTAACTTCATAATCCTCAGAATTCTGACTCCTGTTTATTACCAGCATTTACTTGTACTTTCATGTTCAATACTTAATCACATTTAGTAACAAAATTCCGTGTGATACCTATGTACAGTAAATATCAGATACTTTAGACTTTAACTCAAGTAATATTCTAATAGATGGCTTCAACTTCTACCAAAGTCATTTTCTGGTAACATAAGTATGGCTTTCGGGTACTTCATCCACCACTGCATCTACTGTAGGTAATACACAGACTAATGGGTACACACCTCATACAACCCCAGTAGAAAAAAACATTACTATTCCTTTAAAGCTGGCTAGAGCAGAACAGGGTGTTGCTCAGGAAATGCTAGCTGTTTGACCCGGGATAATCTGAATGTCTTAACTCATTGTAGGTTGCTGTGAGAGCCTGCTTTCTGGGAGTCACTTTTGGCTGTGGTTTAATTATAAGCTGCTCTGAAACCACTTGGACACATTTTGGCTGGTAAGTAGATATGTTTCATCCATCTCTCATTTAGTATGGTCAGTTTATTACTTTATGTAAGAGAGGCTGTGTAGAAATCTCATTGTTTAATTTAGGTTAATCTTATATCCATGTGTTTATTAACAGACTTTTTGGTTTTGTATTGTTCTACACTACAGACTCACAGTGAGTTCAGTTTGACTGAAACCACAATAGTGATCATTCCTTAGTTATTGTTGAGCCACAGAGATGCAGTTAACAAAGACATGGAGCAGATTGCATGTATTTTGTAGTTCAGGTCTGCTGCAGTTGAACATGTGTGGTAATGTTTTTCTCTGTGCAGGTACATGTGCTCGCTGTCTTTCTTCCATTACTCTGAGTACCTGGTGACGGCTATCATTAACCCTCGCAGCCTGTCGCTGGACTCCTTCCTGCTCAACCACAGCGTGGAATACACCCTGGCTGCAGTCTCATCATGGGTGGAGTTCACTGTGGAGAGACTGATCGTTCCAGGTTGGTGTGTCTTCAGTCTCATCGTTAGTCCACTCACAACTGGTGTTGTGTGTTTTGTTGATGGCACTCAAAAAGTTTTACAAAAAGTTTACAAAAACACACACATACAGACAATGAACACTAGGTGCTCCATAAGAGATGCAGAAGACAGAAAAAACGGCTTAGGCTATACGTAAGATTTCACGCCTTCATATCTTCTTGAAATTCCGCCGGGGTATATGGTATATGATGGCATAAGTGTATGGTGCTAACACTTACCTACAGCCCCCCACCCTCCTGGCAAGTGCACTACTTAATTTTAGCTTTTCAGACTAAAGCCTCATTCCCACTGCACAAAAAAAACCACTAACACCCACTAACATCTGGCTTTTAATGCAATGGGATGGACACCCGGGGCAAATGACTCTGCAGTAGACAGTTATTTATCGCCTTTGGTTCCAATGGGCATTGATGGGAGCTCAACACCTGGGCGAATGCGGTAATTTCAGCTCCTTAACAGGCGACATGCAATGACTCGCCATCACAAATTACGACCCGTCTCCTCCTAAGCAGCATTAAAACATTATTCCACTACCACCCCACCACCCCAAAAACACAAACATGCAGTACACACACACACACACAAGCTGACAGAAAGGCAGACTCATCTGATGCAGCGGTGTGTTCACTGGTCTGCTACTTGCAGTGGGAATGTAGTCTATCTCTTATATTTAGTGGGTTTACTAGTTTTTGAAAAACCAGCGTGCACACACTTATTTTAGTGTAAAAGGGGTATTTCCTTATTAAATGAGAAATAAATCTGTACACCTTTTTGAATTTACCTTACTCTCTGTCACAGAAGACTGACAAGGCTTAATTGCCTCATTAAGTCATCATAAAACATACTTCATTCAAACTCGACCAACAAAACAAAAACTCATCCAGACCATCTTGGTAACTCTTGTTATTAATCTAGTTAGTAAGTCCACTGTTTCAACAATCACCAGCTCTGCTTTGGTTGAAATAAATCCTTAATTCACCAAGTTAGATGTAAAAAAACATGCAGTTATTTATGGTGTAAGATAGCTGTCAAAAAGATGTATCCATAATTAATCATTTTTATTTGTAATTTTAACAATTTCTATGTCAAAAAAGTTGTTTTACACAAAATTCTGCTGTCATATACGTGAGTCTGTGAAATTGGGTTCGAGTTTGGATTGTTTTTATATGAGTGTAAAATCTTTCAGTGCAAAGTCTTATGAATGCAACTCATGTTTCTACTACTACGAAGTCTTCACTGTGAGCACAAATGCAACCTGACTGTGACCTCAGTGACGTCATTTCAGCGCTTTTCGATTCGTACCCGTAAACTTGGATTCGTGCTCACAGTGAAAACTTCGTAGTAGTAGAAACGTGAGTTGCATTCATAAGACTTTGCACTCACAGATTTTACACTCAAACTCATATAAAAACAATCCAAACTTGAACCCGATTTCACAGACTCATGTATATGACAACAGAATTTAGTGTAAAACAACTTTTTTGACATAGAAATTGTTAAAATTACGAATAAGAATGATTAATTATGGATACATCTTTTTGACAGCTATCTTACACCATAGTTATTCCCCACGCTCTCTCTCTAACTGCTAGCTGTTTACGGTCCTGTAACTTCTCCCTCAACCACTAGGTGTCCCTGTGTCTTGCAGCTCAGCTGCCTGTTCCACCAGTAGAGACCAGAGACTGAGCTCTGGTGGTGCATGCTGTGTACTGTGCACTAGTAGACAGAGGAGTGCCTGTGTTTGTGATGGTATTGAAAAACATACCTCCAGGATTTCTTAATACTCTGGCGTACGGTAATACTGTGATACTGCCCAAGCCAAACCAGAACATACCTCATACTGTAACTCCTCATGTGTCCACCAGTACTTATCAGCCCGTCCTCTCTCTCAGAGCTGAAGCAGCTGAACTGGCTTAGTGTCGTGGGTCTGCTCATGGTGTTGTGTGGTGAGGGCCTGCGAAAGGCGGCCATGCTGACGGCCGGTTCCAACTTCAACCACATTGTCCAGAATGAGAAGGCCCAGAGCCATGTGCTGGTCACCAGCGGGGTCTACTCCTACTTCAGACACCCCTCCTATGTGGGCTGGTTCTACTGGAGCACAGGAACACAGGTGAGCTCCTGCAGCCCTGCTCATCCTCAGCTCAGTCCCCACAGACAGGATGCTGTACAATATTTTAATATCAGCTATGTTTCTTTCTCATAATGCTGCTACTCAAAATGATCCCTTATTTGAATCTTTTGTAGACTCCGTCATCATAATCTGAGATGGGCACAAATACATTAAAATTATTGCAGGCCACCATTAATAAATGAATGTGTGGGAAACCCTGAACAGCAGCCCCCTGGTTCCCATCAATAGCCCGTTGATACTATGTGTCCATCTTATGGCTGACATGGGTCATTATTGTGGCTGGTAAGGTTGCCTCCTTTACTGCCTACCTCCAGTGTACAAAATTCACTTTCTGACTCACCGACAAGGTGCTAGATGAAAATATCCACCAGCCAAGCATAATTTTTTACTGATCGAAATGATTAATTGCTTTTTTGAATAGCTCATCACCACAGCCTCAGTTTGTGATTAAGTTCACTCTGTGATGCAGTGTGAATGTCTAGGGCTTTTATGGTGAAAGGTAAGAAGGGAGGAAGTGATAGTAATACACTGCTGTTGACAATTTATATTAATATACACATGCGACTCTTATCAGTACTTACGATATTTGCACATAATATCACATGCTATCATAGAGTGCATTAAGTAATTTTACGTCTGTCACTATTGTTATATGATATGTTGTTACTATTATTGCTGTGCATCTCTCCCTCTCTCTTCCTCTCTCTCTTTCTCTTTCCTTTTGTCATTACTGTATTTTAATTGTTTTTTACGACATCTGTTGCACATCTGTCCGTCCTGGAAGAGGGATCCCTCCTCAGTCGCTCTTCCAGAGATTTCTACCATTTTTTCCCCCCATTTCAGTTTTTTTTTTTAGGGAGTTTTTCCTTAGTTGATGTGAGGGTCAAAGCACAGAGGGATGTCGTAAACTGTAAAGCCTTCTGAGGCAAACCGTGATTTGTGATAATGGGCTCTATTAATAAAATTCAATTTAATTGAATTAAATGTAGGAGGCAATGAAGAGTTTGCCATCTTGGTTCAAACTACAGAGCCTCCTTGTTATTTCATAGCCTTCATAAGTGTGAGCACAGCGCTAGTTAGCAGCGGACTGCAGCAGGTGATAGTTAAGCAGATCAGCTGATGATATCAGTAGCACCCGAGACTGTCAGCACAGGAGCAGCTAGGAAGCAGCAGAGCTGGGCGCCCCTAAATGACACCAAACACCACACAGACTCCTACAAACATTTACCTACAAGTGTGTTTGATAACCTCTCAGGATTTACTTGCCAAGTGAAAAATCTACCCACATTTGGCATTTGTTGGGTGTTAATTTCAGATCCTGTTTACTTTTAATGTCACAGATGCACCTTTGATAATTTAGGCCTCAGAACCAGATTTTCTTCTCACCCACATGTTTCCACTTGTTACTGATGAGTCTGCTGGCTGTCTCAGGTCATGCTGTGTAACCCAGTGTGTATATTGGGCTACACGATAGCCAGCTGGCGGTTCTTCAGGGAGCGAATCGAGGAGGAGGAGCTCTCCCTCATCCACTTCTTCGCTGAGGACTATGTGGAGTACAAGAAGAAGGTTCCCACTGGGCTGCCCTTCATCTCAGGCATCCGTGTCAACTAGTCCGAGGAGCTGGATGCTGGACCTAACAGACTTAAAGCACTAAGGCAGGTCAGACTTGGTAGATGTGTAGCGTCTGCCGTTGTGGCTGCCCTCCAGAGGGAAATCCTGCAGCTGTCTGAGAGCCTGTAGCTCACAGACAGAGAATGTGACAGCTAGGAGGCGGCGGGCAGCTGGGCTGCTGTTTTTCTACCAACTTCCAAAATCCAGTTAAAGACCAGACAACCTCCACTGTACTACATGTATTCCTATAACGGCCACGCCATGTGTTTCAGTTGCTTCTGTTTGCATGCTTAGACCATGCTTAGCGTTTTCACTCATCACCTGTCATGTTCATATATTACCCTGGGCCCTTTGGCATCATCTATCAGCAGAGAGAGAAATGGCCATTCTCTGGAGTTTGAATGCAGATGTTTGAGATTCACAGGGAATCCACTGGGTTTGATATAGGCTTGGGCTGTATCTAATTTTTCATACCTTTGTACCCTCTCCCAAACGGCCAGTCAGACTTGTAATTACACAGTGGAAACCCACAAAATGTTAAGAAAAGTAATATTCTCACAGGTATTTTCCTTATTAAACAGAAATACATCTGTACTCCTTATGTACTCCTTATGAATTCAGCTTTCTGTCTTAGATTTTGAAATACCCTGGTATACCGTCCAAGCCTAGTTTACTAATTTTTTGTTTGTTTTGTTTTTAAATGATATGATCATCAATACTTAAAAGAATTCGCCACCACTGTCCCTATTTCAGCTAATCCTTCACTGTCCCTAAATGTCCCCACTTATAAACCTCAGAAACAATTAAAGAAAATTTCCACTGGAAATGTTATCATGTAGTTTTGAGTCAGCAAACCCCTGTAGCAGAGCTCCTCACAGACCCACTCTGTGTCCAGGAGCTGTCCCCATGAGGACACGAGGCTGGCTTTCTGTCCTATCAGGTCTGGTCGGGCCCTGTTGTGTTGCTGCAGGTCTCTGATCTGTGCGTATCATCACTGAGGCTGATGGACCGTGTGAAGTGAGCAGGATAAATAACGTCTTTGTATTGTCAGGACCAATCCTCTCCGTGTCTCTTTTGTTGTAATGATTTGAAGCGTGTTATGTTGGAGTCTGTTCTCTGTAGGTCTGTGTCTGATGGGATCTAAATGCAGACCTCCACCCTGTCTAGTCTTTAAGGGTATCTCTGAAAGCTTTGTATCTTGCTCCTTTACAGAGGGGGTCCACCTGGGTGAACCAGTGCATCCTAACAACGGTAAATGGTGCAATAGGTGATGTTACATTTTTTTAATTTAAGAATTTACTCTCAGAGGCTTTATTTAAGAATATTAGAATGAATAAAACTTTAAAGAAAGTAAAGATTTCTACCAGGTTTACAGGACTGTTTAAATTTAGTTAGTGAGGAAGCATCATTGTTTACAGATGAGTGAATATAAGGCCAACAGTGGCCTGCTTTATGTCCAACCCTGATATCCACTCCCTAAATGTGCACTCAGGCTAAAACACTCAAATCACAGTGTGAATGAAACTTTGTCAAGTGGATTTAAAAAAATTTTTTTTTACAAAGCTGCGTAAAGTGACAATACACATATTGCCTGTTCACAATTGTTCTGTTTCACAGTCATTTGAGACATGTTTGTGTACACAGGGGCAGGTGGCATGATGGATTGTCATTCTAGAGGTTGTGTTTTGTCTAAGAAAATAAGAGCTGGCTTTACCTCCTGACCATCATCAGTACACAAATGGAAGTGCTGATAGCACTTCCTGCGTTATAACCTCCCTGGATTGTTTTTTGTTGTTTAATTTATAAATCTTGTCTTTGCTTTGTTTTGTGAGAAGTCACTGTCCTAAACAGCACTAGACCGTTTACTGTTATTTTCATCAGCATCACGTCATCACGCTTCTCCTTTTACAGCTCTAATACTCTAAACTTTTTACACTGAAAGGTATCCAGTGGTGTTTCTAAGCAGCAGTGGTGTTGCGGTGCCATGTCTGAATGAGCTTGTGTCAACAGTGAAAGCTTGAATGATATTCAGAGTGTTTGGAAATACTCCGTGGTTTTGGAAGATTGTTCCATTGCTTAACTAATCTATAAACAAACTCAACTGATTCCCATCAGGATAGAAATGAGAGGACAGCGGGGATCTAAAAATTATCCAAGCATGGTCATGATGGTCACAGAGTTGAGCAGGAGCAACAGAGCAAAATAAAAACTGCCATAAAACTTTAATTAACAGCCCAGGCTATTATTTGCTTAAACCACTGAACTCAGCAGGAGAGACTTTTACTTCTTTCACACAAAACAGTTGATCAGCAGCTAACTAACATTATCTTTAGTTACCTCACTGACATAGGTGGTCAAAGAACTTCTATAAAATGAACTGCATCGTAACCACACCGGGCCTCTAATTGAGACAGGCCTTTATTTGTCCAAATGTGTCGCCACACCAGGCCAGTAAAAAGGGACTGGGCGTTTAATTGGGAGAGACTCATATTTGAAGTTTTATGGTAATTTGTGCAAACTAATATTTTGTGCCCTCAATTATATCTTGCAAGCTTGTACTTAATATAACTGATGGTTTATGTACACAACTTAATTGAACAAATCCTTAAACAGTAGTTGATGTTTCAACACATTAAACAGATCTCAAAGATGTTCCCTTGGCTATAGTTTTGCGAGTTAGGAACAGTGGGAATCCTGCGTTTATCCACTAGATGAGTCACAGTTCCTCCTGCCATCTCCTCATTCATCACAGATACCTCAGTCACACCTGATCTGAGTTTCTCCAACTCTGCAAGACTCAGGCCTCTGTTTTCTGAGCGGAATACAGCAGTCTGCCTGTCGTAGACGCCTTTAGATGCAGTCTTTTTTTTTAACCAGTGGATGACTGTTCCTGTCACATTCAGGAATTTTCCATGATGCAAGATTACATTTAACGAATCAGCCAATTTTCTGCAATTAGAATCCCACCTCAGGAGATAGTCCTGTCTGACACCATCCAGCGCACTGCTGCACATCTGCAGTATTCCCAAAACCTCCTCTGGCATTGTTGGGCTGGAGATAAATAAAGGGGCATTATCTGCATCAGAAAGGTTTGCAAATTTTCCAAGGCCTTCAAACTTGGTAATTGGTTTCCCAAACAGCTGGGTATGCTTGTTTTACTGCTCAGATTTGTACCTCCAGGAGGCCTTTGCCACTTTTTCCTTCTGGAGCTTCTTAACCCTTTTATACCTAAGCAATTTGGCTTGATTTCTCTTGACAAATATGGGAAGATGGTGACAAGCAACTTGACAAGAAATGTCCCAAAAATAGCAAGAAATTAGCAAAAAACTTACGAGAAAATTAATAGAAAATAAGCACCTCCCAGCTAATTTTCAGAATCTTTCCTTGTAGATTTTACTGATCGTTTGCAGTTTGTGGGACATTTCTTGTCAAGTTGCTCATTATGGGTATTTTTCCCTGTGTTTTTGTAAGATATCAAACCAGTTTTCTCAGGTTTCAGAGGTTTAAATGCTAGTGAAAAGAATCTGAATGCAGCGCGAGAAAACTGATGCAAATCCAGTTGTTAAAGGGTTAATCAATACTTACACATTTTGATTAACCTTCCTGGGACATCTGGTCAGAAACTACTTTCCCTTGCATCCCCATGCAGATTTTGCTCTTAGCATCCATCACCATCACCACAGCAGGAGAGAGTGAGACCTCTGTTCAAATGTCAGCATTAATGTTTCATTTCATGTTCTCTTCATTCATGCCTAAAAATTATTAATTCAGCAAATTTTGAATTGAGTCAAAACAAACGTGTGTGTGTTTGTTTTCATGTTAATGAAGGAACATGCCATTCAGTGCAGCAGAGTGGCTCACTGATGGTTCCAGTTTTTGGACAGCAGAGGAGCTCTGTGGCCCAGAGGACGAACTGAGATTCAAAAAGACACGCACATCCTTTAGTGGGTGCTGGATCCAAGATAAGCCAAAAAAATAGAGGTCTGCACATCAGGAAGCTCCCCTTGAAGGATTTTATTCTGCAAAAAATAAGTGACGTTTTGACCACAGGAAGAACACACACGGCATCTATTGAAATATACTTTCATTATTGCTTCAACTGATGTGATAATGTTGTACCTAAATGCTAAATTATAGACCGCTTCCCATCCCAATGAGGACTATGTAAAAAGACGGGAAATATCCCCCCTAATTTGCTAATTTAGTGAACCAATGGCACAATCTACTAAACACTACACTTGTGTATTTTGGAGAAAGCGAGCATGTGTGTTTTGGGGTGTAGAGTGTTTACAGTCTGAGTTTAAAGTGACATACTTGTAGCAAATGTGTGTGTGGGGTGACATAAAGACAGTGCTGGGTACGAGGTGCAGTGAGCTGACGGCTGCAGCATGGAGCACCTGAGTTAAGTTTTGGATCTGTTGCACTTTTGCTGTATAGGTATCCATTTATCATAAGCCTGTATTAAACTGTTGAAACTCTGAAAGTGTTGGCTCATTACTGTGCTGTCATTCTCAAAACACTTAAAGGAATTACTGTGATGTCTTTATTACTCTCATTATGCAGATATGATTTATTAACTGGCTGTCTTTTGATGATTAGGTCTTCATGTACAATGAGATAAACAAAGACTTCAGTAAATAAGACATTTTCAGGTAATTTAACTTCGATAATTGTGTTAAGATAAGTCTGGCTTCAGCTACTGTGGAAGCAATCAAATGATTTTGTTCCACACAACACAGATTTAACTCTGGCTTTAATTCACACTGTTTAAATTACATTCACTTTTAAGACATGTAAAATTTGGAGTGCCCAGCAGCTCAGTCCTCACTGCAGCAGCTGCAGGTTAACTTCAACCTGTGGCGCTTTGCTGCATGTCATCCCCTCTTTCTCCCCCTCCATACTTACATCTGTCCTGTCCAAATAAAGAGTAAACCCTGCTGGGTGTCAGTCTGCCTCTCAGCTGACATGTCTCCCTTGAACATTCAGCACCCTGCTCTCCTGCCTGCCTCTGGGCTTTTCCTGTTTCCTCAAGTGTTGAAAATAGTTGGAAATTATGAGACACAAGTGTCACTGTCCCCCACAAAGAACGTTAGGTAAAATTTAGAAATGCTCCAAATGAACAGTAACTCCTAAAATTTTAGTACAATAAAGGTAAGACTCACGTAAATAAAACACAGCATCCATATGAAGAACAGGAACAATACACCTTCATTAATCGCTTTTCTCCTTTACCACAATAATACATGTCTCTGACAGTCCCCCCGTCTGAAAAGACACACGATGTGTTTGCCACCACTGTGAGCAGGCGGCTGGGTGGCACAGTGGCTCAGTCAGTGAAAACGTGAGGGCATTTAAATCCTGCTCAAACTGTATTTTTAATTGTTTACTGAATAATGCAGAATGAGGGCATGTCTGTAAACATAGGTATGTAGGCCTATAACAGATATGTAGTAACTAGAGATTTGGATGTCAAGGCCAGGTCAAAACAATAACAACAACAACAAAGCAGAGTATTATTTTCATTTGGCAAAACAGTACCAATCAATGTCCACTTTTGATTTATTTTAGTCACCACAGAGTCCATTTTGAAATCCATAGTTTTAGATACATTTCAACGATAAACTTTTTCTTTGAGCAAGATTATACTGGGTCTTTTATGTAATGGATTTAGATTTTTATTGTTTTTATTGTCATTTATTGTATTTTATTATCTATTTTGTGTGACTGGCATTTTTTATTTTATTTTTTTAAATTCTTTATTCAACAAACATACATACAATAGAACAAAGAACTAATCATGCAAGGGTACATGTAAGCAGTGAAAACAACAGAGTGAACGAGGGATATAAATACTGTCTCCTCAGTTCATGTGGAATTCATCAAACATAATCTTTGTCTTTACTGCCCTTTTATTTTTAAGGTCTCCTTTTGTGTTGCCATATTGTTGATGTCCGTGGTCAAAGTCTGGTTTGTAGTCTGCCCACATCTTCCAGTGGATGTGGAATTTTCCAAATATTCAAAAAAAAAAAAAAAAAAAGATATCTTTTTAACCGAGTTGTGAAGACTTAATTTATTTGTGACCTATTTAAGAAATTATTTTAAGTTGGTTGACATTTTCTTTTTTACAGATAACATTGTCAAATAATTTTCTGAATTAAAAAGATTTATTATTTAATTTGTATATACATTTTATATTGAATATGCTTGTTCTTCCAAATAGAATAACTCGTTTTGGGAAAATGTTTTGTTTTTCTCAGTTTACAGGACAACAGAGCTTGTTTATGAAAATAATTAATGTTAATTTTACAGCTAACCTCTCAATTCTGTAGCCACATCTCAGCAGAAGTGTAACTCCACTCATGAAATCCATACTTAGGGTAAGAATTTCAAATTTCGTCTTTTTCAAATTTGTTAATCATTTCACTTAATAAGTAACGTCATTTAAGGTTAAAAACAGAGCACCTCCAGACTGCCATTTCTTTATCTGATGTATAGAATATCTTTTCTCAAATAATGACTGTTCCTTCAAATAAATACAATAAAATCTTGTCAAGTTTTTTACATATTGCAGTAGACGTTTCCAGTGACATTTTCAGCGGACTTTCACAGTGTGGAAAGGAAAAAAAATCCCAGTCTGTTAATCAATCTCAGATTCACTGATTCAACCAAGAGATCTGTGTTCGATTGGTAAGCTACATGTGACGCTTGCGCACGACCTGCTCTTCCTTTCTGCTAGCTTCTCCGCCATGGCGCCTATTGTAAGTAAAGTCGCGTGTTAATAAACCCGACAGAATTGTATATCTTTCGTTGTGAAAGCCAGAGAAAACGAACGGGATGAGATTACAGTTTTGTTATAACAACCATCGTCCAAATTCAGAGCTGTGTTTTGGTTTTTAAAGTGTTTTTCGGAGCTCCCAGCTGGCTGAGTTTTCGGTGGCCTATGGCTGCCGCAGAGCTAACGTTAGCCTGTTAGCATGGGAAGGTAGAGACTGCAGCTCACCACGTTGGAAGTCAGCTAGCCTCTCCGGGGCTGCATGATTGGGGTTTGGCTTTACTGACGCCAACGACGATTCTTAACAGCTCTAACATTAGTGACACGGTGCAGATAATGTCAGCATGCCCCGTTTCTTGTTTTATAGCTCCTAAACCTGAATGTGGACACCGAGCTAACTGGAAATGTAACATTAGATCGAATTTTGTTTGCTATCATCGGTAACTTAAACAACGAAGTCAGTTGTTTATCGCTAACTTCCGGTCCACCAGAGCAAGGTAACATAGTTTTCTAATAATTTCCCACCAGCCTTGATTGAAAAAACCACTGTAGTTTGAGGGAAAGACAGGTGTCGTCTGTGCAGCTGAGAATCTGTCAGCGAGCTGCGCTGCTGTAAATGTGGTCATCTGTGTGCAGTATCACTGTGAAAGGATGAGTCCTGCAGGTAACGCTGAAGCTGCTGCATGCTCAGGTTCATGCTCTGTGTTCTGTTAGCAGAAGAAGCAGAACACCGGCAAAGGTGGTAAGAAGAAGAAGCAGGTCCTGAAGTTCACCCTGGACTGCACCCATCCTGTGGAAGATGGCATCATGGACGCCGCCAACTTTGTAAGTCCACCACATGTTGTCAGCGTGCAGCTGTGCGTGTGTTTTGGTCTGTGTAGCAGTAATAAGATAATAAGTTTTTATTTTTGTGTTATGCCAGACTCTGACCCATCCTTTAAGGGATGTGTCATCTTCCAGTGTTACAAATATCAGCCAAAAAATCTATAAAACAAATTAGGTTACAAATTAATATTTCGCCAATATTCTATTAAAAAAGAATTGTACAATGTAAAAAAGTTTTACAAATCTGCAGTTTATCTTAATAAAGAGCTTGTTTTCTCATCTCCCATGCTTTTGCCAGATGTTTCACATGTAAATAACCAACTTCACCAATCAACATTACTATTGTCTTTCCCCTGGTGAAAGTCAATGGTACTCTGATATGTAAACTGATGGAGACGTAACATTTGCTCATGTGAAGTCATCCGTCACAGTGAGCATTTGCCACAAACTGCTTATATGTTGGATCTCAGATCAGCGGCTGTCAGTAGTGCGTGTGTTACAGTGTTCCCATGGTCATGGAAAATCTGGAAAAGTCATGGAATTTTAAAATCTTATTTTCCAGGCTTGGCTAAGTCATGGAATTGCCAAAAAAACAAAAAGTTTTGGACGTTTGTAATGAGTTTTGATGTGTGTAATGAAATTGCTCCGTAACCTTCGGTGGATAACCTTCCACATAATGCAACACAGATTTATTTCCTGTAGCTGATGACTTAACGTAGGTCTAACATGGGTCCATGTGTGACAACATTTTGTTTACCCTCTGCTTCCTCATTCTCTCACTACGTAACTTCCAGTTAAAATTATGTTGAAACAGAATCAGATATTTTTGAAAAGTACTGAGCAGATGGTGAAGGAAAGTATCACAGGTCATTGATAAGACAGGGAGAAGTTTTGAAATGTTGTCTATGAAAACGTGTGGGAACCCTGCAGTAATGTTTCCTCAAACGCTTTGTTTCCAGGAGCAGTTTCTTCAGGAGCGCATCAAGGTGAACGGGAAAGCCGGCAACCTGGGCAACGGTGTGGTCTCCATCGAGAGGAGCAAGAGCAAGATCACCGTGTCCTCTGAGGTGCCCTTCTCCAAAAGGTAACAGTCACACCTCCACCACTGCTTGGTGGAGTTTGAGTGTCCTCATTGGTAGTTTCTCTTTTAAAATAAATAGGCAGCAGTTTTTTACGATGAAGAGCGGTAGTGGTTGAAACATGTTGGCTTTTTAATAATGTAGCAACTATTATATAGGCTGTTTAATGTCAATTAATGCAATTTTTCACATTTTTGAAGTGCCTGGACTTCCTTCCTGTTTATCCTGTTGGTTCCCGTTTTCCATCAGCAATCAACACAAGTTTTTGACTGACGTTTAATAATAGCCCACAGAGCAACCAGTCATCTCTCTGGTTTTCTAAATACCAGCTGATCAGCTGCCAGCTGGCTGCTGGCGATCAGCTGTTGCTCCCTCAAAGTAGCGCTGAAAAATGGTCTCTCTCCTGCTCTCTCTGCCAAACACCAGCAACACAACAGAGTGGCCAACACTGTTTCCCCTTAGTCTTATTTTCAGGCCCCAGTGGTACCCACTGAAAAAACTGACACGGCTCTTAGAATGATTTATCGGTATGGTTGGCTTCAGTCCGCTGCAACAGAAGATCAGCATTTAATTATTTGCGCTAATAGTTTTGTTCCCTCTGTATATTAAAAACCTGAAGCAAAATAAACAAAACAAGGAGAGGAAGTCTGAACAGGCTGTATGTTACAGAACGTGCAGAATGACCTGCTGCACTTCATCTGTTTTGACTTACAGAAAAGTTTAATCACAGCATCACTCTCCTTTCCATCTTTAGTTTTGCTTTCTGACTCAGTTGAGAAAAAAGTGAATGTATTGGGTTGCGTATTACAGTTTTTATCTTTTTGAATTGTGTCAGTGTGGTCATTTAGCTGATCTTTGGCTTTTCCCCTCTGCAGTAATTTGAATCCGCAATCCCCTATTCTGTCAGTAAGAGTAGAAACAGCAACACTGTCGACACGTGCAGACGTCCATTCATCCGAGCTTGCCATAGTTGATTCAGTAAAGCAAAACAATCTGCACAGCCTGTTTTATTTGTAATTGACAGGATTTGCTGTCGTTGTGTGACTTGCTTTGCAGCTTGAAGCAGCGAGTCTCTCCCTTGCGGTGGATAAATTGTTGTGAGCATCACACAACGACATGTAATGACTCAGTTCACTGTCAGAGTTTGATTCATGCTCTTTGAAAAGTGTAGAGAAGCGTCACCATTATATCATTTTATCCACAGTTAAGCAGTGTTTCCTCTAGGATTTTTTTCAGCAGCGGGGGCAGGCTCTCCGGGGAGCCGTGGCGGCGTAAACAAATGACGCTTTTTAAAGGCTGAATGTAAAAATAAAAAATAATAACAAAAATTCAACAATAAAATAATAAAAACAATAAATAATAATTCCTTGATGGGGCTGTAATCAGTGGCAAAGTTTGCACCCAGGCTCAGAACAATGGATTTTTCTTGGTTTTTTGTAGAACAGCTCTAAGGCTCTGTTGTACGGAAATTCCCCAAGAGGTGGCCCGTTGATGCTCAGCAGCATACATGCTGCAAGGTGATCCCCCTGCAGCCTGTTTCTCAAGTCAGTCTTCACCTACAAATAGAAACAATAATTTTTAAAAAAAAAAATTTCAACCCATTTAGGGTCCCAGCCTGATAGCCTGTGTTTCCCTTCATGTTTTTCTCCTCTCCTCTCATCTCTCTCTCCTGCACCATCACTTTGCTCTCCTGCTCCTTCACTCGGCACTCCCCCTCCTGTACTCTGCTCTCCTTCACTTTGTTCCACTGCTCCTCCCTGTCTGTTACTTGTCTTATACGATTACATAAAACATTAACGTTAGATAATTTACACTCACGTCACATTTGATTACAAGTGTGAACATAATTTTTTACCTAACCATCATAATTTGAGTCAGTAAAAAGGCAATTTAAAAAAAACCAAAAAAACCCAAAAAAAAACCGACATTTGAAGGAGCGGCGGGTAGGATTTAGGAGTGGCGGGCCGCCACTCCTAAATGAGTGTAGAGGAAACACTGGTTAAGTTAGCAAAGCGCTAACCTGGAGGTATGACCTGCCCTCCTCTGTGTCTGATTGGCTGCCTAACATTCTTACCCTGAACCCAACCAGTCATCAACCTTTCCTGCTTCAGCTCCCTGACCGCAGTCAGCGAGCACAGACCTGGAGATCTGTTAACCTTCAGGGCTGAAGTAACTTCAGGGTTAACTCCCTTCCGTTTCATCCAGCAGCTGCAAAGTAAAACACAGAGCTCCACTTGGTCCTGAGAAGCCACAGCATTTATAAACCAAAAACTGTGACCCACACCTCACGTTTACTGCTAAACTCACCGCTTTTACCGCTCGGCAAAGACCCGTTTCTCTGCTCTGCTCCGTACACTCCGATGCATTCACTGACACTCTCATCAGCTGCTCGCTGCTTTCACTCCACCACTAACACCACACACACACTGCCCTGTCTCTAAAGGAGCCACTCTGATAACACAGTCTACCCAACGAAGGCTCAGAGTACCAGCCAATCAGAGGCAGTCTGTGTTTTTCCTCCTAAACTAACGTTTAGGCCTGGCAGGGGGTCTCATCGGTGTGGCAGTGCGCAGACCTGTAACATTGTAGAGGAAACGCTGCAGTATCTGCTGCCACAGCAGGCGTCAGCACGTAACATAACCGGAGGGTCTGTGGAAACATCCTGCATATTTATGAATCCTGGTATATTTTATTTTATGAAGCTAAAAATATATGCTTATTGAGGTGACGTACAGAGCACCGGAGCAGAAACACTCCACATCACTGACAGTATGATAACTACATCCGAAGCACAAGGTTCCCTCCCAGTGGTTTCTGGGACATGAGAAACACTTTGAAAACTAGTGAAGACACACGGAGCTACTGCTTTTAAAGCCCATAACACACTGCCTGTGTGAGCAGCGGCTGTGTGTCGCAGAACCTTTTATATGGTAAAAATAACTGCTGTTCAGCTGCAATTTTTTTTTTTCACGTGATGTTTTCCTGCAAAAAATAGACAGTGAAAATGGTCCTTTGATAATTACATTGACATTATACCAACTTTTACTACAGTTTCTGTGTCTATGTCTTAATCTGTCAGACAGATTTGTCTGTTTTACTCAACCATTCCTATTTCTGTTTTCAAATAAAAGCCGTTTGACGACGTGTCTGTGGACAGAGTCCCTTCAGTTGTTGACACGAGGCTTTTTATTGTGAAATATTTGCTGATTGTAGTGTTAATACAGTGGCTTCAGATCTTCATGAATGAGTAGAGTATGTGCTTTTAATTGTGGAAATACAGTAGTTACAGCAGCAGGTAGCTCTGCTGCAGCGACGACGTCAGTGTGAACACCTCAGGTGTGCAAGCTGCAGCAATTCAGCTGTCATGCGCTCACAAATCACTGATTTGTTCACAATGTAGCATTTTTGGGAGAAATATTAGTGCGTCTTTCAGACCCATGGATAGTGAGTTGACACTGAGCATCACTGAGTTTGAATGTGGATGACACATTAATGCAGGTGTAAAAACAACAAAAACTAATGACAGCTGGTAACTTTAATGATAACATCTGCTGAAACAGTGCTCTATGCCAACCTTTTTCTTTTTTGAAGATTATTTTTGAGTTTTTTTGTCTTTATTTGATTGAGAACAGCTTAAATGTGAAAGGGCTGGAGAGAGGGGATGACATGCAGCAAAGAGGCGGAATCAAACTGGTGGCTGTTGTGGTGAGGACACAGCCTCTGTTCATGGGGCGCTCACTCTACCAGCTGAGCTGCTGGGCGTCCCTACACTAACTTTCCTCAAGGAGTACATGTGCTCCTAAATGAAAATATTGAAGAGCACTCAAAGAAAACAAGGAGCACAGCTCATTAAAGTTTATTAGTTTACTAAACCAATAATTGCATACTTATTTATACTGTGCGTGCATGTGCGTTCCTTCCTGTGTATTGTATTGGTTCTGCAGTACAGAATATAATATTTCAGTAGTACTGCTACTCATACGATACAGATTATTGATCCAGTACTTTAATGGTACTCTTATTGTTCTTCAAGAACAGAATTACCATTGCTTTAATATTTATGTATGTAAGAACAGAAGACAAATTAACAGTGAGCAACAGCCTTGCTCTGAGCAAATCGCAGATGGACTGACACAGCTGAAGTGGGGGGGTAACAGGAGATGAACTTCAAGTTAGGCGGCTGTATGTGATGCACTTTCACGAGATGTTTTGAAAGATTACTCGTGTTTTCACCCTTATGTGCACTAGTAGTTGCACTTGTGGCATCGAGCGGTGTCGG
Source organism: Plectropomus leopardus (assembly GCF_008729295.1). Classification (NCBI taxonomy): domain Eukaryota; kingdom Metazoa; phylum Chordata; class Actinopteri; order Perciformes; family Serranidae; genus Plectropomus; species Plectropomus leopardus. The sequence continues at coordinate 3,414,813 of NC_056470.1, read as the reverse complement.
CATCAAATCATTGGAAGTAGAATCAGACTTGGAAGCGTGAGCCCTCTAGTTTAAAGAAAGGCGTTTCCTTTACTCGCACACTGTGCTCCTAAATTACTTTTCCAGTTTAGGTGCTATTGTGAGTGAATTGCTCGCACTGTAGAGCTCTGAAAATGTCACTGTATCTGCACAGAAGTAAATGAGACAGATAATATGTAAAAATAAACAAAAAAAATCAGGTGCCTCCTCAGTGCTTTTCATGTAATTTGCTAAAATCTGCCACAGCTCACAGAAAACAGCGAGAGCCGAGGAGTCTAACTGTGGTCAAACTGTTCGACGAGGCAGCGCTGATCAAGATTCTGGTTCTGTCATGTCTCTCTCACCTCACATTTCCAGAAACATGTTTCAGTGCACGGTTTAGTTGTCAAACAGACAGACGGCCACGAAACAGAACAAAACCGTGCCGCAAAAGAATAAATGCAACCAGAGTGAGTGAGACCACAAGACGGCATTGTGAGTGAGACAGGGCACAATCAATTTGGTAAATAAATCACCACTAATGCTGTGGCGTACACTTCCTTTGAAACCTGTAGTGACATTCGTCTTCTTGTACTGTGTTCGATGCTTTTCACATACACTTAAATGTTTGAAACCTGAGCTCATTGGTTTGATTTCTTTAAAAAAAAAAAAAAAAAAAGACTTGGCAAGAAATGTCCCACAAAGTGCAAGAAATTAGGAAAAGGTAAAAAGAAAATTACCTGAAAATTAGTTTTTTGAAAGTGAGAGAGAAAGATTAAGATAGATGAATAATAAGAAGATAAAAATGTGGAAAATGCTCATAAAACTGTACTTATACCCCCCTCATTTGTTTAACCTTTTAAATTTTTTAAAATCTCTCCTTTTTTTACCTTTTGACTTTTGACTAAATTAAAAATTAAGAAATTAAATTAAAAAACTAAATTTTTTTAAGAACTTTTTTTTTTTTTTTTTACCACCTTCTTTAATCCCTTCTTACGGTAAATTCTCTGTCATTTTCTTGTAGCTCATAACTTGTAACTTCCTGTGTTTTTGAAAGAAATCAAGCCAGTTTTTTTTTATTGTGCCTCTGCCAAGTGAATATGACAGCAGCTGACTTTAGAGATGAAATGATGCTGCACCAACAGAGCAGCCTTAGTCCAAAGAGTTATTTGGGAAATCCCACTCGTCAGCAGCCCTGACACTGAATGATGTGAATGATGTGACAGTGAATGATGCGACAGTGAATGATGCGACAGTGAATGATGTGACAGTGAATGATGTGACAGTGAATGATGTGAACGATGTGACAGTGAATGATGTGAATGATACGACAGTGGATGATGTGACAGTGAATGATGTGAATGATACGACAGTGGATGATGTGACAGTGAATGATGCGACAGTGAATGATGTGAACGATGTGACAGTGAATGATGTGAATGATACGACAGTGGATGATGTGACAGTGAATGATGCGACAGTGAATGATGTGAACGATGTGACAGTGAATGATGTGAATGATACGACAGTGGATGATGTGACAGTGAATGATGTGACAGTGAATGATGTGAATGATGCGACAGTGAATGATGCGACAGTGAATCTGACGTGCTGTTTGTGTCTCCTGTGCGCAGATACCTGAAGTATCTGACCAAGAAGTACCTGAAGAAGAACAATCTGCGTGACTGGCTGCGCGTGGTGGCCAATACCAAGGAGAGCTACGAGCTCCGCTACTTCCAGATCAACCAGGATGAAGAGGAGGAGGAGGATGAAGATTAATCAGATTTTGTACATTTGAATAAATGTTGTTTACAGTACAGAAGCGTGACTTGGGTGTCTTCTTGTCAGAGTGTCACAGGACAGACGCAGCGTGGGGTCAGCTCTTTGGTGTAGTCAGATCAGTGGGTAAAGAGTCAAAGAAACTACAGCAGGAGCACAGATCCTGCTGATCTCAGCTACTCTGCAGCTCTGCTGTGATCAGGTCATCAGTTCAGGTCCAGCATGAGAGATTTAATCTGAGAAATGTTTCAGGGGCTGAATATGATGTAACAAAACGTGTGGATAGCTTTGTCTCAATATCTGTATGCACAGATCAAAAGTCTGAGTGGTAATGTGCAATATTACCACTCAGTCTCGCTCGCTCGCTGCCCCTCTGGACTACATCAGTATTACGACAGGAGCGTCAGTGACTGTCATTATTAAACCTTTTAAAATGCCTACAAATGCAAAACTCACAATATTTTGCAAATAGAAATACACAAATATGGAGACATTTGTCTCGGAGCAATGTACAAACACATTTTTAAAAGAAAGCATTTAGTGTAAAAATGTGATAATCTGACCTGTATGATATGAATAATGTGCTGCACTTTCAATCATGTTGAAAGCACGTTTTGCAGGTTTTGTGGTTTTACAGAACAGCAGTCAGCAGTGAAGCACAGAACAACAGCTGAGGTATTTAAAACCCCGTTCATTTAACCCTTTGAAACCTGGATTATTTCAGTTTTCTTGTGATGTATTGAGATGCTTCTCACAAACAAAGCTTTGAAAACTAGACTAATAGTTTTTATTTCTTTCAAAATCATGAAAAAAGGCAATGAACAAGAAACTGGCCAAAGTTGAAAAAAACTAGCAGAAAATTTGTTTTTAAAAGAGATCTGGAAAGAGATTAACGGGAAATTATCCAAAAAAAGAAAAAAGGAAAAAACTGTTTTGTTTCACATACTTATCCCAAAAGTTGACCATCAACTTCCAGACTCAGAGAAAGATGAATGAAATGGCATCGCTCTGAGGTGTTTTATTTCGTTTTGGTTTATGGGAGGAGGAGGAGGCTTTTTTTTTTTTTTTTTTTTTAAAAAAAAAAACAAACATGCTTTCCAAACCTGCAGACCTGGGGTTTGGAAGGCAGGTTTTATTTTAAAGAGTCTGGCAATTTTTCCTGTAAATTTTTTTGTGACTTTTTTGGGGGTTAGTTTTTAAAAATGACTTTTAAAGGCAGTTTGAAATGCATGTTTCTCCTAAAACATTAAAAGCGACAACATTTATCACAGCCATAAATAATAACAGAATTGTCATTGGATTTTCAAATGTCCAACGATCCTTGAACAGGTTTTATACAGGTTTGTGAAACAAATTTCCATGACTTTTCCAAAACTCAGAAGGTGTATTTGACTTTCGGGTGTGGAAATTGCTATTTGCAAATTCCATGACTTTTCCAGGTTTTTCATGACCAAATCAGCCCTGAATGATTTTTAGTAATGACTAACACGTTATCTTATCGATCCTGGTAAATGAGATCATTAAATTCATGTCTTTTCCAGGTTTTCCATGACGGCGGGAAGCCTGTGTATACCATCATTTACACATATCTTAAACTGAGCTCATCTGGCCAGGAATGACTGGTTGTGGCTTGAGACTATGGGATGTGGGACACATGGAGAAATAAAGACATCGGGTGGATTGGCATGGATCTTTATTTAACCATTTCAATGAAAAAACAAAGTAACCCAGAGAAATTTCACCATACAAAAGAATGCAGTACAGGTAGGAGGAAAACCCCTCTGCTGTTTGAAATCAAGGACATGCCTTCATTTCCAGCACACCTCCATGTTTTTCCAGACAGTGCATTATCGCTTCTAAAAGTTCTGACCTGCTTGTGAAACCGCTTTAAGCGCCGGAACAGTTAATATTACTCAAATTAGCAAAGACAAGATCTAACAGACACGTGGTCTCAAAAAGACTGAGGTGTGCATCCTTGATGCAAACACTGAACAAGATAAAAGGAATGTAACCATTGAGTGGAGTGCACTAACTCAGAGTACCACCATCCAAATCCTGATTGTAATCTGTGGCAGCTGCACACACACACACACCTGCTCATGCTGCCAGATAGACGAAAGCAGAGAGACCGACTGGTCCTCTGAACAACACAAACAACACTTCCATATCCTGAACAGACACGTAGAAAAAGGCACAGGTATGGAGTATTGGTCTTTGAAAAGCCCTCAGTAGGAAAAGACTGAGGGTTCCGCCGTAGCACCCGTAAATGTGACAAACATTTTATAAACTGCAACAAAGAAAACAACAACTCAACAAGACATGAATGTTTGGCTGTATTACAAATTGGAAAAGGGATTTTGGGAAGCACGACTCTACTGGGTGTGAAGTGCTGGGAGCAAACTGTTGCAGGTTTGCTCCAGGTGGGAAGTGAAGATGTCTTTGACCGTTCGTTGTGAGAGCTGAGTCCGTCTCCAGTCCCATTTTCTCAGATTTCAGAGTCCAAATTGGTGTAGAGCCCGTTTGCTGGTAGTTGAGATGTGTGGATATCCTGCGGACTTGTGAGCGCCTCCCCCCTAAACTCAACCATCCCACTGACACACCAGCAGTGACATCACAGGCCAGGTGTTCCTGCGGAGCAGCGCTGGTCTCTGCTCCCGTGAAAAAGGTTGAGGTGGTGCTGTCCCAGGCCCGCTCAGATTGTTCGGGGGTTGTACTCGGGCAGCTTTTTCAGTTTCTCTTGTTCCTGCTCAGTGTCCTGTCTGGCAATCACCAGAGAGTGAGAGTAGCCCATCACCACCTGCAGCAACAACAACAACATGTCGCTCAGAGATCTTCACAGGACCATTAACGTCACACTGCTGCAACCTGCAGACTGACCAAACCTACACACACCTCTCTGCTCAGTCACAACCATTTAAGACATTTCTCAACACTGCTGGAAACATCTGTGTTTATTCACGCTTTGCTTTTCCACACTGAAGCATCAGAGATTAACAGTGTCATTTTATACACACACAGATTCTGCCACATCACTTCCTCCACTGTCCTCCGCTGTCCTCCGCTGTGTGATGTCCTTAAGTTAACTTCAACAGTTGAAGTGGGAAATATTTAAGTCAGTCAGTCTACATAATGTTAGAAAAAGTGGAATTACTGTGTGAGTCAGACTAAAACTGGACATTTAAAATACTCATAAACATGTTAGTCCGACAGAAATCAAAGTACATCAAATTTCTTAAACACACCCAGATAATTCCATTGTCCCTATCAGACATTTAAAAAAATGTAAGCAATGAGGGATTTTTCAATTTGAATTGGGTGAGGGACATACAAGGTAGTATTTTATATTTATTACGATTTAAAAGTCACACCCAAGCCACACCCCTCTTCTGATAAATAAAACAGTCCCACAACACTGGCACGAAGCTAAGCAATGTCCTGCTGCTAACAGGGCTGCAGCAAAACATATTTTAGCCCCCGAATAAAAAAAAAATCTAAATCAGTTTAAGAGTTGACTATATTTGAATCTTGTCTTCTCTTCAGTTGATGGAGGCAGCAGTAGAGCAGCAGCTCTGCCGTTCAGTGGAGTAAAATGACTGTCAATGTTTTTCTCAGTGGAGTCTGGTGTTTCTGATATAACGGCTTCAAATCAGGCTTCAAATTCAGTCGCTCTTCCTGAGGTTTCTACTATTTCTTTCCCCATTAAAGTTTTTTTAAGACTTTTTTCTTATCCTCTGTGAGGCCTCAAGGACAGAGGTGCTGTAGAGCTCTCTGGGGGAAACTGTGATCTGTGATAATGGGCTTTGTAAATAAACTGAATTGAAATACTTCTTAAATGTAGTGATACTAGTGTGATCACAGTGAAATATTTTAAGCCCACTGGAGCAGTGTGTACACCCTGACCTTTTGTCGTTTTCCTTTCTTTTATTTCCAACCCACGGTGTGGCTGGAAGGCCACAATGGAGAGAAAATAATTACATTTTAAAATTCATGGTTCAGTGTGGACAGTCTCTTAGTTGTGTATGATGTATTCATAGATATATTATTATTTTATTTCCCTCATTAGGATGTGATCAGAGCCTTTGACTGATGCATCTGTTTACCTGCTCCACGTAGACACCATCCAGGGTCTTGACCTCCTGGGCGGTGGTGGAGGATTTGGGTTTGTTGTCTCCATATCCCTGAAGGATAAACAACACATGGCTCCATCATCACAGCCGGTATTCAATATCTGTTGACAGTGTTCCATCATTTTTGAATCAACAGTGTATCCTGTAATGAGGCGGCCCCGGCCGAGGCCCCCAGTCTTACCAGCTCTCCAAATGTGGGCGAGGGGCCCCAACTGATGGTGCTCTCGTCTGCAGCAATAATGATGCTGCTCTTCCTGTGAAATGCAAACACACCGTCAAACTCCACACAGAAGAAACACTGCTCGTCAGTGTAGAGGCAGGAGTGGGGATGGGAGTATCAGTGACAGCCCCAGCAGCACATCAACTCACAACATGTCGCTTTCTAAACAATAACTAAAGACAGAGCTATGCTGACTCAGCAGTCCGTTTCTTCTGCAATAGGACTCCCTCAGTGTTCAGGAGGTTTTTATGGTGAGCTGAGACCTTCTCCTCTCAAACACCAACAGACCAGATGTTTTAAACTGGTGGAAATAATAAATAAAACACTTTCATGGTACAAATTTGTTTCTCCGGCACTGTTCCACATGGTGGAGGCTAGAGCCAAACTGCCACTAACGTTTGCTCAATTTGTCATCTTTCTCTCTAATTTATGTCTCTCTAACTCTCTGATAACAGATCCAGACATCAAATGCCTAAAACCCGTCATCTTTTTTGATTTTACCAAAGTCTTTAAGCTGTTCTAAGATTTATGTTTACACACTTACTGTCATTACATCCATGATACTGATGATCATCGAAAACCCGATCAAAACATCATGTCAGCACTCACCCACATGCCAAACTGCGGATCTTCCAGCCACACAGATCCTGCACAGTTTTGGGGTACATGGTTGACTCTCTGGAGGTGTTTGTCACCCCCCAGAAGAACAGCCCACCTGCAGAAACAACACTGATCAGATGTGTGCAGGTACAGCAGCGCACACACAGCAGGATTCATCACTCACAACACAGCTGCTGCTCAGTATTTACAGCATGAGCCTGATTATCAGCAGTCAGTTCAATCATCTGTAAACGTGATGATGATGAAGTCAAACACTGTAAGTGAGCGGCTCTGAGTGAGCGTGTGATGTGCTCTCTTCTTACCCATCTCACTGACAGCAAAGGAGCACTGGTAGCCCGTACAGATCTGACTGGCCCCGCGGCCAGGGAAGTCAAACAGTTTGACCAGTCGAGGAACCATCTCGTCTTTCTGCTCTGTGTGACCCAGACGCCCGTAACCACCAAATCCCCAGCTGAACACTCGCTTCTGAGAGTCCAGCACCAGCTGCATGCACGCGCATGCACACACACGCACACACAGACACAGACACAGACAGACAGACAGACACACAGACAGAGACACAGACAGACAGACAGACAGACAGACAGACAGACAGACAGACAGACAGACAGACAGACAGACAGACAGACAGACAGACAGACAGACAGACAGACAGACAGACAGACAGACAGACAGACAGACAGACAGACAGACAGACAGACAGACAGACAGACAGACAGACAGACAGACAGACAGACAGACAGACAGACAGACACACACACACACACACACACACACACACACACACACACACACACACACACACACACACACACACACACACACACACACACACACACACACACACACACCAGTGTTAATGCTTGTGTGTAGGACAGCAGGATCGGTGTGTAAACTCTGTAAGAACTAGCACGGGCCTTCTGTGGAAACACTACTGTATGATGGGATCTGGAGTTTGCTCTCTCACCGTGTGGTTAGCCCCGCAGGACACGTCTCGGACCACAACGTTGGGCACGGGCATGATTTGGCCATCCTTGGACTTCTCGATGAAGATGGCGACGCGGCGTGGGATGAGTTCACAATCAAACTCGATGCGCTGGGCGCGAGCTATGAACTTCCCATCGCTGTTGTGACCTGTGATCAAAGACACAATGGTGTTACGGCGTAATGTTTTAATATAGGCTGATGCTTACTTTTTAACATTAACACCTCACATAACAAATACAGTGTGAAAATAAACGAGTCAGTGCTGTCACTGTTTGTAAATAACCTCACACTGATCACAGATCAGCTGGTGCTGATACCTGTATATCTGTAATACACTCCGTAAAACTGTTAACGTCTAACTTTGGACTCCATCAGCTTTAAGTAACACTGCTGACATAACAGCACCAACACCCTCATATTTGTCTAGAACTGATCGAAAGTTTACTCAAACACACTTCAAATAAAGCTGTCACATTAACCCTTAGGACCGCTTTAATATCACACACACTCATATCGCTTTGCACGCAAAATGTGCTTTTCAAAATAAAGCTTAAAAAAAATTAGACATTAATATGATTTTCTACTTTCATTAAGTTTATTTTTTTTTTAACTTGCATTAGTCCTAATAAATAAATAAATATCAAATGTTCATTAATTTTCAGAAATTTAACCCTTTATATGCCATGATGCCACTATGTTTTTAGATGACAAAAAACACAACAAAAAAATTAATTATTTTAAATATACTGCTGACAGACTGGGATATGTCAGTGATTAGCAGCAACACTGATTGTGACAGTGCATCTAGTGGAAATAGCATGTATTTTCTCCATAAGCCAAATATGGTAAAAATGGTATCAACTGGTGAAAAATAGTAAAAATGACAAATTCCAAGGCAAAAGCCCAGAATGACACCCAGAAATAATACAATGCATGTTTTTATGCTTTGATGGCTGTGGGATCAAAATGTCAGTTTGAATGGGTTTCAATGGAGCTTTTTTGACCCTCACAGTCTGAATGTAACAATTTAGTTACCACAGTGTATTTCAGAATTATTGTAGGAGTTGAGCTGGAAATGCTAACATTAAACAAAAACACACAATCTTGCCAAGATTGCCATATGCATGAACACAGCCCAAATTCTCAAAAAATGAAGAATGAAAAGTGTGTAAAATGTACCAAACAGTCCCTAAGGGTTAAACAGATGGTTCATAGATCTTTCTAGAAGGGGTTGTGTCTATCTTCAATGTATAACTGTAGAAAGTCAGACTGAGCTGTGTTACAGAAAGGCAAAGTGGTGAAAATATTCTGAATATATTGTACACTAAAGTGACTTTTTTTTTTTTTTTTACGAGGCTAAAATATGTTTGCTGCTGCTCGTCCACAGCTCGACATTATTAAGCTTCCCTGTCAGACTCCTCTGTGCCTGCTTCTCCACCCTGGGGGCGTGCCAATGGGTATCTTCTGCATGTGATATACTGATTATGGAGAAATACCTCTGAGCTATTCCTTGAAAAGCTGTAGATGTATGTGTATGTTGTGAGCTTACCAAGCTGTCCATACTCCGGGCAGCCGAAGGAGTACAGGTTTCCTTTGCAGTCCACCACCATGCTGAATTCAGCCCCACAGGCCACCTTCACCAGCGGCTGGCCGTTGTAGGAAATCTAGAGGGAGCCAGAGAGAAGAAAGAGTATAAAGAGGGCACACTAACATACTTCCTAGAAAGCCTTGTCAGTTACTGTAGTTTACTTTTGTGTTACTTCAAAATTAAAGCTGGGCAGTATATCAATATTATATTGCTATTGTGATATGGGAATAGAGATTATCTTAGATTTTGAACATCTTCAGTGTTGTATTTTCTTGGCCTAAGTCTTTTAGCTGTTCTAAGATTTGTGTTTACCCACTTTGTCATTACATCCATGATACTCATGATACTCATCATCAAAAATCCCATCCTGTAAATAATTTGTGAAAGCACCAATAGTCAAATCTACACTACAATATCGATAGAGGTATTTGGTATTTGGTCCAAAATATTGTCAGATTTGATTTTGTCAACATTGCTCAGGTCGATAATGCCTCCAGTGGAGATGTTACACAGCAGAGGACCACATATTACTCCATGGCTCAGACAGACAGTTACTTCTCAAACACTTCATCCCCTGCTGCATTCTGTATTTATCTGAATATTTATCCCTTTGCATGCTTCAATCTGTTCTGTCATATGTTTCAGACAAATTTCTGACCTGTACGTCACCACAGCGTAAGTTTAAATAAGCAGCAGAGATCTGGATCACTTAATACTAAATGGATGTGTGTGAGCCCATCTGTTCCATGGCTCCTCAGTGTGTGTGTGTCGAGTGTGATGCTGATGTCTTACCGGTGCTGGGCTGAGGACTGCATCAGTCTGGTTGCCTTGGCCGAGCTGGCCGAGCTTGTTCTCTCCAAAAGAGTATGCAGTGCCATCCTCTGAGGAGAAAGAATGACATCAGCAATCACAGCAGCACATACACACACTCACATTCTCTCTACTGACACTGGATTATATCATTTTTAGAACATTCATATTAATGAGCAATACAATCAAACTAATCGTGTTGGACTATTATGATTCCAGAGTTTGCTGGCTTTTATTCCAACCCATGACTATAACAGATGACCTAAATTACTGAGACCAGCTGCTGTAGTGTTTGGCTGCCATGGAAACAAAGACAGCACTGATGATGGCTCAGCCTACCTGTCAGTGCCAGGGTGTGATTGCGTCCACAGGCTGCAGCAACAATCACATGATCTGCCAGGGCCTCAATTAACTTGGGAGCCTCCAGACGCTTGGTGTCTCCGTGGCCCAGCTGACCTTTGTCATTACGACCTGCAGAGGCCACAAACCAAGAGCTCAGTGATGGAGAGATGACTCCTTCCTCTGCAGACTCAAACCTGTACACACATCTTACATCTAACAGTCAGAGATCCCAGCTGGATGTACTGGGGAGAGTGCAGCATGTGACTTACCCCAACTCCACAGCTTGCCCTCAGTGGTCATGAGCAGACTGTGTGCAGCACAGGGACCTGACACCACACAGCTGACCTGAACATCATTCAGACAGCCGTAGCGGTGAGGACCCCACAGATTCTGGCCCAGGTTGCGGAAAGCAGCTGAAAACAACATGAAATGATATGCATTTTATACACACACCATCATTAAACACTTGTTTCATGTCATTGTCTTCCTCCTGTTGGCCCCTGAGTACTGTGTAAGAGGAAAGACAACAACATGAACACCTTATAATAAAATGCATCTGCAAAAACCAACCCCAGCCTCAGGATTATCACTTAGGTTCATGTGACTGTCCTTTAAGAGGCAACTGTGATGTTTTCCAGCCTGGCCTCTATTTTCCCACGTTTTTGTGTCCAAGCAACTAATCAGAACAACTACTTTAAGACCTGTCCAATATTGAGCAGGACAGGTTGTGAAGCTGAGCACTAAAATTGTTTCTTCTTATCACTGACAGGTTCAGATAAGTATTGTTTGGGGTTTTTTTAGATTGTTTTTTGGGAGAATTTTCCCTTTATTGATAGTGCAGCTTGTGAGAGACAGAAAAGGTGGGAGAGAAAGCGGGGATGACATGCAGAAAAGGGCCGCAGGCAAGAATCAAACCGAGGCAGAAGCTTCAGCTATATGGGACGCACACTCTACCTGACTGAGCTACAGGTCCCCCTGAGACTGGTATGCTACATGTCTGACAACATTATGGAAAGGATCCCCACAGAGGTCGACCTTTTGGTTAATAAGTAATATCCTTTTTGTTTAACAGCCCTGAAATTGCTTATGTCAGACTCCATCTAAATAAACAGTCATTTAATCATTGTAAAACACTCTTCATTCAAAGTCAACAGAAGCAACTCAAAAAGCCACCTTGGTTCATATTTTCACTTTTCAAAACAATCATCAATTCTGGTTTGGTTGAACTAAACCCTTAAATCACTTAGTTAGATGTAAAAACATGCAGACTGCTTTGCTTTGCTATTATTGAGCAAAGACAAAAAGGTCTATTTCTGTAGGGATCCTTTCTACAATGTTGTCAGATACTTAGAATAACAATCTGAGCCTGTCAGTGACCATAACAAACACTTTAAGTGGATATAAAATGATGGTGCTTAATTGCTTAAACACTATAGGCTGCAGCGCTTTTGCTCAATACTGGACCAATAAAAATGTTTTATTCTTATTGGTCGCTTACACACAGAAACATGAGAAAATAGAGTCCAAGTTGGAAAATATCAAAGTTACTATTCAAATAAAGAGGCTTTTTTTTAAAAAAAACATTATGTGTTTCACTATCTAAAGGACACCATGAGAAACGTAATTAACACTATACCGTTCAATAGCTCTGTAATGACTGTGTCATTGTTAATCTCTTGGTTGCTTGAACCAATTCAGATTATTAACTTATTAATCTAAAGAAATAACAAAAAAGATATAAAACCTCTATTCATTTTAAATGGAAGTGGTTCTATGTAAGACAAATGGTTACTACACCTCCACAAAAAAGTGCTAAGAAATATGTAGCTAAACCTTTATATATGTAAGTGCACTACAAAAGAACTATGAATGCTTTTTGGTGCTCTGGTGGGCCCATCTAGTGATGGTCTTTGTCTCTGCAGCTGCTCCTGCTGATACCCCTCACCTCCCCCCCTCAGTCTCAACAAAGCAGATTTATCAGTGTGTACCAGAGTGGAGAGGCAAGGATGGAACAAGGCAGTGCAGAGCCAGCCGCAGGCATCAGTGGGCCTGCTGCAGGGGGGCAGCACACAACATGCATACATATGAATAGACATTACTGTCACAATCAATTAATGGGATCTCACTGGCTTTAACCCATATGTGGCTGCACCGTGAACAAAGAGACACATGTACACCTAACATGTGGTCATCCTTATCCATCTCATTCTCTACTGCAGACACATGGTAAAAAAACAGATCAATCCTTTGATTGACACCATGTAAGGGGTTTGATTTGATGTGTGGACTCTACAGTCTCTACCTGAGCCTTCACTGTGGCGTACAGCTGAAATGTACATCCAGACACAGTCAAAGAACATCATATTCCCTACACTGCATCACTATGTAGCGCGTGTGTGTGTGTGTGTGTGTGTGTGTGTGTGTGTGTGTGTGTGTGTGTGTGTGTGTGTGTGTGTGTCTCTTCAGCCAAGTACTCAGCCCCATCTGTGGGAAGTGTAACAGAGCCACATGGTTAATGACTGGCTTTGATTAACAAGATGTCGAGTGAGTCATCCCACTACAAGTTTCCTAACAGCAACCTTCCAGTATTTCTATGCTATACTTTAATATGCTTGCTCTTTCTTTCTGAGAGTAGGATGGACATCACTGTCATGTCAGTAGACGCTTTTACACTGCCTGTTCAGGGTGGGAATATTGTGCCATTATGCTGCCTCGCTGTTCTGTACAATCGGAGAATGGGGGGAGAGGGTGATCTGCCTTTAGTCCGCCACGGGAGCTAGTAGTAGTGCCGAAATGGTCTCTTTAAACAGGACAGCTGGCAGGACAGGTGTGACATTTTGACAGCATGTTGTGTGTGAGACCCACTACGGGATATTTAAAAAGCAGCTGATATCAGTCAACAGCTAACGCAAAGAGGAAGAACAGTAGCAGTAATTGTCCACAATTTGGGAAGACAATTAGATTCTGGAGCTCCTTGTCCTCAAGCAGAGGACCGCCATATAACAGAGAAGGCAGGCGATTGTTATTGACATGTGATGCCACTTTTATTGTTGTCAAGTGATGCCCACACGAGGCAGATGCTGCAGTTTCAAACAGTAAGCCGATCGCGCCTCTTCTGGTTCTGCAATGCTGGAACAAATTTATAATCACACACTGGAGCTGAATGATGCTGCCATTGTTTGGCTCTGTGTAAAAACTCAAAGGAGGCAATAGCAGCCGTACGGTGCCATCTCTGTGGTAAGCCTAGCCTAGCTTCGTTTATAGTCTGGAAGCACGGGGAACAGCTAATCTGGTTCAGTCCACTGTTCAAATATACAACAGTAACATCTCTAAAGTTCTCTGATTGCACATATTTTGTCTAGGGATGCATGATATTGGATTATTTTTGTCAGTTTCTGATATGCTGAAATATAACAACTCATATGGCAGATAGCTGATACTAATAGATATATCCACTTTTTTCCCCCATCTAATTTTAGAGATCATCAACTAAAATACAATACTTTCCAGTATATGTAGTATTTATTCATCATGCAGAGTAAGAAATACACTTCAACTCTGGGTTGGTATTTTGTACAGGTTCACTTAATCAATTATATCAATTAAAAAAAAAATCGGTTAGTGACAGAAATCTGCATGTTGCCCTGTTCCAAAATTTAATTTTGAAGCCAATATTATCGTGCATCCCTAATTTTGTCTGTTTAATCTGTACATCAATGAAAACGTTACAATTGAAATGTGTATGTTTACTTAGCAGCTTGAGATATTTCCTGAAGAGCAGCGGTTGGTTCACGCTCCACTACCTGTGTGCAGCATCTAGGGCTGCAGCCTGAGATGCCAGATGCAGTCAGTTAGCACAGGTTTGGGTTTTGGTCTCTGATGGTACCTCACATTACAACCTCCATGTGACAGCAAAACTCCAGGAAACTGCACAGTTACCTGTTTTTCACCAAGAAATTGTTACTGCATGCAACTCCCTGACTTGGTGACTCACAAGTTGAACCTAGTGATGATGGCTGCACTTGCTTCACTAAAGTTTCTACATCTTATCACAAAAAATGGGTATTTCTCTCACTGAAAAGGCTCTGTGTGCCTATATCATATGCCTAAACCTTTACTCTCATGCACTTAGACATGAAAATAAGTTTAACATTTCTATGATAGATACTGATCATTCTGTTGCGAAAGGTAATGTAGTAATAAAGTATGGTGATCAAGATAAGGGATGATATCAGCATAAAAAGGTGAGGTTATCAGTCAAAGCTATCTGTCCTACAGTTGACCCAAGGCTGTTACTTGAAATAAAAATATTCTACCTTGTTGTTTGGGCACTTCTTTTCTTCCAATCAAATCCCAGTTAGTTGCTCCAAAGACAAGCAGTTGACCTTTAACCTTTGAGCACTCCAGTTTCTGTAGAAAAGACACAAAGAGGTCAGTAACATAAAAATAATCATGGGTTGTTTCCCAAATTAAGAAAGTAAATCATTCCAATAACTGAAGCTGGAACACAGTGCCTGTGGTTTGATTAAATTAACATTTGGATGACAATTTGTCATTCTGAGTACAAAGTTTAAATACATGCATATTTCTTTGTCTTAACTTCAAACTAATCATTTTTGTTTTCAATATATGTCAAGTAACTATCACTCTGCAATCATATATTCAAAAAAACAGTCTTTGTAAACACTTGTCCACTTGTGGACAAAAGTATGCTTTGGAAGACACTGTAGTTTAAATGAAAACTATGCAAAGAATATCAGAAAGCAGAAAGATGCTGAAAAAAAATAATTCCATGCCAAGTTCAGACTGCCCTGCATAATGAGGAAAATACTAAACCACTACTACATGTGCAGATCATTTTAAAAAAAGAGTAAATGACTGAGTTGCAGGCTGGAAGCTGCAATATTCTGACATTTTATTCTTTCAAAGTCATAAGCTACTTGTGAGAATTTTATGTTCAGTCCGTTCTTTTTTTTAATCAACCTATTTTCCTGGTAGGAATGGATATACATACCTACATGGGTTAAAAATGTTTTATATTACAAATATAATTCTGCCATTTTTTTAAAATAACCAGGTGGTCCTGGTTCCTATGATGTGTTCTGGTGACTCCCCTTTGTACAAGTAAAACATTATATTAAAAACAAACAAACAAACAAACAAAAAAGACAGGAGGTTAGTTTACGGACAGCGCATCAGACTCACAATTTTCTCTTTGACGTCATCAGCCACAGTGACAGGCTGGAGACCCGACTTAGCAGCAGGCTTGCCAGGTTTCTTGTTGTTCTCCTGCTCAAAGTCAAACTCATCATCACTACTGAAGTCCCTCTCTTTCCTTTTGTTGCTGGTCCTCTTCTTCTTCATCCCTCCGTTCCCTGAGACGTCTGTCACCTTCTTACGTGGCATTTTTCAATCAGAGCTGTTTGTGGGAGAGAAACAGTGGTCAGTTTTTACAGAGAGGAACAATGGAAGGCGGAATTCAGACTAACTGTACTTTAAGTTAGTCTTCTCGAGAAATTTTGGACATGGCAAAGAAAAAAAAATGTAACCCTCTGAAATGAAGTCAAGTCAATTTTATTTATTCAGCCCATTTTCACAGCCTCAGAGGGCTTTACAGCATTCGACATCCCCCTGCCCACAGACCCTCACCTCACCTAAGGAAAAACCCACGAATAAGAACCCCCAATTGGTTTGATTTCTTTCAAAAACATGGTAAGAATGAACAACGGTATAGGAAATGACCCAAAAATTAGTAAGAAATTAATCTGAGAACAGGTATAAGAAAATTACCTAAAAAACTGTTAAAATTAAAAAAAAGTTTTTAACAAATAAATAATAACAAACAAGGACATCACCCGGGGTTGTGCAAATATATATATATATATGTGTATATATATATATATATATATATATATATAAATCTGCAATCATGATCATTATACATATAGTTTTTCCCTAGCTTTTTAAAAATAACTGTCTAAATCTAATTTCGAGCAACTTGCAGAACATTTTTTATGAACTTGCCATTGCCTCTTTTCCCATAATTTTGATAAAAAACAGGTCAAAGAAAACTGATGTCACTATGGGTTGCAAATGGTTAAGGACAAGGCAAAATGAAGATATATATTCTAATAAAAACATAATTTGCAAATAATTTCAGTAGGACTAGCTGCAAAATAAAGCATTTAAAGTAACTACAGAGTCATTCCTGGTCATCACTGGACACCGTGAGACAAAAGTATTGTCTTTGATAAGCCACAGTGATGTTCATGTTTCACATGAAAATACCATGACAAATAATCCAGACAGCAACCATCGAAACATATGAGCACGTTGTGAAAAGATGGCTATAATTTTAGCAATAGTTTTCACACTTCCGCTTTTTTAAATTAAATCTTTAAACATCAGCAAGAGAGCATTTCAGACTTCTCTCTCTCTTTCACACACACACACACACACACACACACACACACACACACACTTCAACTGCTACCGACTACAACACTGAGTGTGTCTTTAAATGAGCTAACGTTAAAATAAAGAAGTTTACAGTAAATGATTCAAGCAGCCCTGGTCACCTCTGTTGTCTATTAACATCCATTGAAATAGAAATTTTGACCATTTCCCCCAAATATACTTCTTCAGTGGCAGTCTAATCAATAGCGTGTGAAAACTAGCGCCGCTAACCAAAAGCCAGCAGCAAACTAATACATGCACCGGCGTCCGTCTGCTAGCTAGCGTTAGCCGCTAGCTTCATTAGGCTAAGCAGCTAACCGCTGCCGCTCTTTGTTCACATAATGGTCGGATAGCAAGCTAGCTGCCGTGCTAACGCAGGGCATGTGAAATTATACAGTTAGCCGCTACATAAACGAGCGGGGCAAAGTTTGTATGTAATACAAATAAAGCCAATTCTCATTAACACGGACTGAAATAAACTTGTGTAAGATTTGCAAACCAGCTGACTGAAAGGCTCCTTAAGCTAACGTTACCTCGCTAACGTTTCTGTAAGCTAACAGGCACTCTAAATAAAGACCTAGAAACTAACGTTACATGAAACGATGCTACAACTAAAACTTTTTCGGCATTTTCACGATAGGACACGGCTGACGTTAAGCGTCAGAACAATCTCTGTGGTTTCGAAAAAAATGTTATTTGTAAATTCATAAAGCAAAGAATAAATAAATATACCGGTGATTTCCTGATTCAGCAGCTCTCTGGCCGTCTCCGGTTTGATTGATTTGAACAAAAGAAGCTGCAGTCTGCTTTCACACCACGTGGTTTGCATTAAGTATTCATACAGGAAACCAAGCACTCACCAATTCATACAAGTTGACGTAGAAAGCCTCAGGGCTGTGACGCAAACGGGGAGTTTATAAAATGTAGACCCAAATAACTGCCACCAAAACCTGTTCTGCTTCACTGACAAACAGAGAGTGATGTAGGCTCTGAAGAAAAGTTCTACTGACAAATAAACTCTTTAACAAAACAGCAAAACATCGTGTAACACTGTGGTTGCCTGTCTTCATCACCCATCACTGACGACGTGATACGTTACACTATTTTACCAAAGGTAATTTGTTTATTCATATATTTTACATATATTTATGCACATATTCATGTACTTTGTATTTATACTGTGTACCGCTCCTGTGCAGTTTCATACTGTGCATTTTTTAATGTGCAAAAGTATCTCTACATATTTTTATATATTACAGTAAAAATACTATTACTACTCTCGTTTTCTCTCTCTCTCTCTCTTTCTCTCTCCAATACACAAATGTTGTTATCCTCTGTGATCACTGCCCTGTCGCCTTTGTCAGAGACACTAAAATCCCTAAATCTCTATCTCAAATCACTGCGAGAAATGTAATTTTCAACATTTTTGAAACGAATAATCAGTCTCTGCATTGATAATATTTGTCTCTCTTTGATCCTGCTGTGGCACTGGAAGCTTGAAAATCTTTAAATGTTATTGCTGGCAGATTTGCCTCATATAAAAAGCAACAGAATAAAAAAGAGCCTACAGTTTTTGGTTCTCGTCTCATCTCAGAATAGAGGCAAAGCCTGATCTGAGGCTGATTCCAGTGACACCTCTGAGGACTGGTTTAATTTTAGGCAGCAAAGACACATCTCTTTATTTTCTCTTAAATATGAGTATGATGACTGTCCAGCAGAGGGAGACCACGATGCCTCAGTTTCCTCTGGCTGCACAGTTTCTGTCAGTTTGGTTGGTGGTACAATTGTTTTCAGAGCTCTGCTTGGTTACTGTAACAGCTTGGAAAAATAAAAAATAATAATGAAAAAATACTGGTGCAGATAATCTTGACTCACATCTTGTACATCCAAGTGTCCCCTTCATCTGTTCAGGTCGCTGTTTTAACCCTTTGAAACCTGGATTAGATATACAGATGTAAAAAAAAATAGAAAGGCATTTATTATTGATATCATTATTATTATTTACTTTTTCAGTTTTTCCACATAATTATTTGCTTATTGGCTTTCTTTCTTTTTTTCTATTTATGGGTGTTTTTTAGGTAATTTTTTTAAACCTTTTTTTCAAAATCTCTTGCTCATTTTGGGTCAATTTCTTGTTAAGTTGCTCATTGCCAATTTTCTCAGGTTCAAAGGGTTAACCAAACCTTTTCTTACCAGTCATTATTACAGCTCTGTGGAAGAACACCTATCTTACTTTAAACTGGTGATGTTATCACAATAGCAGTTGTCTAATATCTAAACCAATCATTTGCAACAATGTGCCCTTTATTGACTGAGTAAACACTCTGATGCCTCAGCAGTGTGGTTTTCTCCCGGGTCACAACACAATGAAGTTTAAATTTTTTGAGAACATAGTCTCCTACCTGTATGAAAAACAAAACATTTTGTGCTGCCCTCTTCGTTGACCTCTCAAAAGCATTTGATACTGTTGATCACAAAATCTTGTTTCACAGACCAGCCAGTTGCTAAGTCTTCCTGTTTACTCAACTTTAGGATCAGCTGGCTGTGTCTCAGTTCAAGAAGTTCTGCTGTCTGTTCCAATTTTTTTTATATTTATCAAACTTTTCCGTCAACCTATAAATGTTTTAAACCCTTTGAAATCGTAGTAAATTGGCTTGATTTCTTTCAAAAAACACAGGAAGAAGGCCATGACCAATGAAAGAAGAAATGACAGAAATGAGCAAGAAATTAGTGAGAAGTACAAAAAATTACCTAAAAAATCATGAAAAACATAAAAAAGAAAAGAAAAAAAATTAAAAATTACAATAAGATTGTAATAGGATTTAAAACATGTTATTATGATAATTATAGCTTTTTTGTTTTGTTTTGAAGTATTTATTTATTTTTTGCTGTTCGCCTTTATTCAACAGGATAGCATAGAGTTAAAGGGGGAGAGAGAGGGGATGACATGCAGCAAAACGCCACATAATGGAATCGAACCCACAGCCACTGCAGCGAGGACATTGCCTTTACACTGGGGCTCCTAGTCTACCAGGTGAGCTACTGGACACCCCATATAAATATATAAATGTAGTTTTTCCCTAGCTCTTCTCTTTTTCCCCTTGACATTTCCCCTAACCATTTAAAAATAATTTTCTAAATCTGCTACTTTCTTGTAACTTTTTAAACTTTCTCACCAATTTGATCATTGCCTTTTTCTAAGGTTTTTTTTTTAAAGAATTTGCATCAGTTTACTCAGGTTTCAAGGGTTTAAATACTTGTTAAAGACATCTATAAGCAGCAAAAGAAAAGTAGGTTTCAAAGGTTTAAAATGACTTAAAGATTTTTCCAAGTCATTTAGACTTAGAAAAATGTAGAAAACTGGTTAAGTCTACAGCTTTTTAGTTATACTGTCGAGAAATGTTGAACGCAGTTTATGTAAACATATATTCAATTTTCATTAGTTCATTGTATGTTTTCGCTGAATTAGAACTAATTATAAATGCAGTACTTGCAGCAGAGGCCTATGCATGGAAGCGCATCATCCATATTCACTACATCCATACACTGAAACTTCAACATAAAAACAAAACACTTTAATACTACATGTCACACACACTCGTGCATGCACACACACACACACACACACACACACACACACACACACACACACACACACACTCATACACAGGCCTTTTTCACAGGAGACATTTGGACTAGTCATTGTAGGAAAGAAACAGGTGTTACTAATAACATTAAAATGTCTGTGCCCTATTCAAGTGTCCCAGGTGTGTGCATTAATGAAATAATTAGTGCCACCTCTATTTCATCCAACAAATGCATTAAAAAACTAAAAATGTTTCTATAGAGAAGTAATAGAATTTGACACCTGCACTTATATGCACATATGCTTATGCTTTCCCTTTCAGGTGTGCAGATACTAAGTCAAAATTAAATGACAAAACAAATTCTTATGGCAACTAAAAGGTTTTTTTTAACTTAATGAATTGCTTTACTTGTGATAGTAATTTTCCATGCCACATTACAATCAAATCACAACCCAGGAAACATACAGTATGTCAGTGTACTGTATTTCAGAGTTTGTCCAGCAGAGAGCAGCATACACCTGCCAATACTACATACAAAACACTGGCAGTAGTAGATTCATTTTTCTTGTACATATGAATAACTGAAAGACTAAAACCAAAATTCTGATTGCCTTTGGTGCCTTTTTGTGCCATTAAAATCTGCAGGCTACATTATATAATTTCGGACTGATTTGTAAGAGATGTCCCGAGAGGACCATACTGTGTGATGTGAATGACTTTCTTAAAGTACTAGCAATTTTTTATAAACATATGTTTACAACCGCCTTTCTTTGCACAGTTTGATTTTGCTGGTGTTCTCTGACAGCCTGTAGCTCTGACATGTATGGAGCTGTTACATGGTGCTGTTTGTCTGTTTGAGTTTTGCCTGATGAACGTGTGTGGACTGAAATGTCATGTTTTTTAAAATGAGTTCATATGATGAATTTCATTCCATTGAACTGAAAAAAAACCTATTACCTCACATTATAACCTGAGAAGAGAGGAAGGTTTGTAAAATGTGGGCACAGTTGTGACTGACCTCAGGTCATTAGGCTGTTTGTTCCAGAGAACACAAATTGGGAACCAGGATTGTACAAATATCAAATACAAAGTACAAATATATGTACCATTGTCTTTTCTCCTCCCCACCCTCTTTGTGGTAAAACAGAAAAAACAAACCTCAGGAAGAGTGGCAGATGATGAGGGATCCCTCTTCCAGGACTGACAGACGAGCAATAGATGTCGTAAATAACAAATGAAATACAATCATGACAAAAAGGAAAGAGAAAGAGAGAGGGAGAGAGGGGGGTGGAGAGACACAGCAATAATGGAAACAGATGCATGTCATATTACATTAATGAGAGTGTGAAATTACTAAATGCACTCTATGATAATATTGTGGGTGTTGATAAGACCCCCCCCCCATGCGTATATTGATAGTGGAGGCATGGCTCATAATAAAGGCGGTAGAGGGTTACATCAAGCACGATAACGGCAACCAGGACCCACAACACAGGCGTAGCTTCAGGCAGGACCACAGCAGTGGCAAAACCAAGGCCACAGTCAGGGCGAGCCAGGACAGCATCAGTGCAGCCACAGCACAAGCACAACCAAAGGCAGGGTCTCAGCACCAGCGCAGCCTTCACCACGATCAAACGCAGCCAAGGTTGCTGCCAGGATCCCAGAAAACTAGGAGACAAGGGAGCAGGAATGCTCCAGAGAGGCATCGGAGTTAGCATCATGCAGTGAGCGTAAAGCAGTAAACAGACATGAGCGTTTTCAGATGGAGGGAGAAAGAGAAGGAAAAGGAGCTCAGTGTATTAGTTCAACTAAAACACAAGAAACTTGTGCTCCAGAGAAGGATAAGTGCTCAATGAAGAACCTAGTGACTAATCAGCAAATATGACGTAAGTATAAAGGCCAGAGAGCAATAATAGAAAGAAATAAAGAAAGAGGAGGCACAGAAAGAAAGAGGAAAGAAGAAAGAAAGAGGAGGCACAGCCAGGGTGGCAGGTCTGAATGTACTAATAACCAACCCCGCTGGATCAGGCTGAATGTTTGCTTGAACGTTACATCACTTAGGTTAATCTGACTTTTTTGGAGAACAATGCAAGCAAGGAGCTTTATGTGACACTCAGAGAACTATCATGTTGTAATGTTTTGTTGTTGTGGTGTTAGTGGTGTGTGTCTCTCTGTGTGTGTGTGTGTGTGTGTGTGTGTGTGTGTGTGTGTGTGTGTGTGTGTGTGATCTTCAGGTGGTAAAAGTGGTGATGCAGATGAACCTAAAGCTGTTTCAGAGCTAGACAAACAACAGTTATCTCACAATGCAGAGGTTTTGCAAAAAGATACTGCAATCTCCTCTCTGCCAACAAGGTGTTTAATGATTGTCACTTAAAAGAAATATGCTTTCTGAATATATTCCTACAGTTAGCATCGGCCATTTTATACTGTGAAAACACTTCTAGATTTTCCTCTTAACCACGTACAATTAAACTGCCTGACAGCAGCCTATATACTTTATTTTTTGTAATTTGGGTTTATTCGTGGGTGTGTGTGTGCATGTGTGTGAGGGGGGTAGCCGTGTACAGTGGTGGACAAAGTACGCAACTCTATTACTTGAGTCAAAGTATAGACTCCTGGTCAAGTATTACTCAAATACTGGTGAAAGTTGCTGAGTCAAACTTTTATTTGAGTCAAAGTTCTGGAGTGCTTGCCTTAAAAAAACCTCAAGTATTCAGAGTACATTCAAAGAAATCTCAACACATTATTTTATATTGTCACAATACACTTACAGAACCTTATGAGGCCATGATGAAGTTTGTGTGCGGTACACAGAGCAAACATTTAGATTGATACAAGTCATCTCTAAAACTTCAAACATGGACTTGAGATTGGGTGATCTGACAGGGAACATTCATATTAATTTGTTTTCTGAAGCCATTACTTAGTAATGCTTGCATGAGGTAGAGGTACAGGAACACCACTTCAACAAACAAACCACACAAGGAGTATCGAGAGCCTTCACAGAAATGAGTGGAGTCAAAAGTAAAACATTTGTCCTTCAAATGCAGTGGAGTCAAAGTAAAGTAAATGTACTTTGTTACTGTCCATTACTGCCCGTCTGTTTGTGTTTGATTTATATATATATTTTTAAAGGCCACTTGGGGGCAGCAGAAACAAGTTGAGAACATAACATTAACATGTCAGCACCCCTTCATTTGATATGATGAACTTGTTAGCAAACACTTGTTTATACCAACTCGGTCTCATTCCCACCTTGTCAGCGATGCTTGGACAGGGGCCCATCAGCCTCGGACACAGACACATTGAGGTAAACTTTAGCTCTGGTATGACAACATCTGGGGGGCATTTCTCTCTGGTTCCACTGTTTTAGGCGCAAGAAAGTCTTTATCAGGCAGGTAAGATGTTTTTTGTTTTTCTCCTAAACCTAACCACATGTTTTTTTTGCCAAACCTAAGATAGTAAACCTAACAACATAGTTGTTATATTTACTAAGTTTATTTTGAAATGTGAGGGTATCTAGTGGGCATCTTATTTTGATATAATGGGCCACTGCCAAGTGTTGGTATTTGACAAGTTGGGAGAATGTGTTGCTCATGCACATGCAGCAGTTACAAAGCGACATGATCATTCATTTGGAGTGGTGTTTGTGTACACCTAATGAATTTAAGTCCAATAATAACTCTCTTTTAGCTCAATTTTTGGTCGCCACCAACAATAAAACGGTAAGAATGAACCAAGACAGAGCAAGTACTGGGATGGACAGCTAAACAGTGAGCTAAAGCTCCACAAACACAAGAGGAGGATTCACTTATTTTCTAGGTTCGTCACTAACAAAGACATCTTTCTCATTGTCAACACAATTTTATTTAAAGCATTGTTTCTACATATATAGATTATAGCTGCTGTAAGAAAAGGTTTAGCCTAAAGCAATTAAGTAAGAATAAATGAAACATCCTGCAAAAGTTCTAGTTTTATCAAATTAGGAACAAAAGGGAGGAAAGTAAACTTTATTTATTTTACTTCACATTGAAGAAACAGTACTTCCAAGTGACAGAAGGAAACAGAATACAAATATATATATATATATATATGTATAGCTGTATATGCACACAGAGAAAAAGAATCACTACTGTTACAAAAACAGTAAAGTAATTAGATCAGCAAAACATCATGTGTCTCGCAGTTATTTTAAAAACAAACTATTTTTTACAACTCAAATGTTTCACAATTCAAAAGTAAATAAGCAAAATAATTATACTATCCCTTCACTGTTACAGTTATCACTTCATTCAGCAGTTATTACACTATCTAGTACAAACTGATCTCTTTCTCCTAGGTTGGTTGTTTGGCTGATTGGAGCCATGCAGGAGGTCAGGTTTGTGTTGCTGCTCAGCTGGCTGGTCAGGGGGCTCTCATCAGCTCCCTCAAGCACCCCAGTCATGGAGCCCACAGTCCCATAGCTGCCTCCGTGAGTCTCCATCTGAGCTGCCACGCTCAGACCAGGCTTATTTGTCCGAGGTCGCAGTGATGTATGGTTCAACACTGAGGAGGGAAGGGACACTGGGGTGGTGGCGTTCTCACTGAGGCTCTGCACTGTCACTGATGACTGGCACACAGGTATGTATGTAAGGCACATTCATCAAATATACACAGGTAGAGATGACACTGAATGATTTTTTCCCACAATTTCATAAATCCGTCTATCAAAAACACAAGACATGCTACATTTTGCTGCTAGCAAACTTATTTAGAAGCAGACCAAAATCCTGCCATGTGTTACTGAGTGGAGCCATCCAAACAGATCTAACCACAGGGAATTCAGAATGAAAGTAAGCTTAGAGGCTTAATGGAATGGCAAAGAAGAGTCTCTGGTCAATGACAAAAGATTGTTTTATCAATGAAAATGGCCCTCACAGTCTCAACGGTTGCAGGCCAGCTGGCTTTATTGGCTATTGGGCTGGTTTCGTTTGGCCATTTAACTGGTTAAGTCACACACACCTGGCAACCTGGTGATTGCTACACATTAGTGTAGGCTTAAAATGGCATTAAATTCAGGTGGATATGTATGTCTATAGTGATTGGTTGGGGGAAACTCAAATCCACATACACCAAACTATCCAGCACAGTGGACAAAATGCTGGACTGTAGATATTAGAGGAGTGTAATGAGTTGACAATTCTGTCTGTAAACTTAAGTGCTGATCAGTGCACTGGCTCCTCCTGGACCATTGGCCGTTCTTGGACGTCTCTCATTATCTGACCACACACAAATGCTGTATCTGTATATTGATTTTGAATGTTGGAAAAAGGGAGAACTGGTATTGGCCAATAATATGACTAGAAGTATTGGAATTAAGAGAAAGAAGGTTAAATGAGTGCATCCCTACTAAGCACCTGCCTGACATAGTTGTTAACCCAACCCATACTTGGATTCAATAAGATTTCCTAGCATGTGAGCATGTGCATCAGGGCTAACCTACAGGCTTTGGCTGTGATCAGCAGAAATAGATGGATCAAGGGGATTGAAAAGTGAAATGGTTTAGTGGCCTGATGACGCTTGGTTGCCAACTTTCAACACATAAGAACTTTCGGTTTTTGCACAAAATT
Organism: Plectropomus leopardus; assembly: GCF_008729295.1. Lineage (NCBI taxonomy): Eukaryota > Metazoa > Chordata > Actinopteri > Perciformes > Serranidae > Plectropomus > Plectropomus leopardus. Next base: position 3,388,690 of record NC_056470.1, on the reverse strand, counting down.
CTGCTTCATACTTATAAGCTCTGCTGGGATGGTCTCTTTTATTGTGACAATGTAAAAGTTCACTTTCAATAACAGGGCTCTCTGGTCGCATCCAAACAGCATGTGTGAATTTAATACCAGACATGTTCTAAACACAAGAAATATAGATGAATCTTACAAAAACTGAGAATTTACAGAATTACATAGATATGTAAAAGTAACATATTTATATTGATATCTTAAATAAAACAGAGAAGGGAAAGTGGACCAAAGTATTCACAGAAACTGAACAACATGCTGTATAACACAGGATAAATTAAGGGAGAAATGAAGAAAACCAAAACTAAATTAAAACTGCAAGCAGGGATGAACGGGCCTTTGCACCCCATGCAAGTCGGGGTTACTTGCGTGACTCCCACTGTCCCAATCATTAATTTTAGTTAAAGTCGGAAAACACATGCAGAGAGTTTGAACCACTGAGTGAGATATTTAACACAATGTAGTATTATCCTATGACCACTAGGTGGTGCTGGAGAATGCAAAATCTAAGTCATCCTACTCTACATAATTTGTAGACCAACGCATGTTAATTCCATGTAAATCAAATGATAATTGTGTTACAACGTATACTTCCTGTTGCCAGTAGGTGGTGCATTGAGTATCATGGTTAACTGACATGTTGATGTGTTCAGGGCTGCAATCTGATCACACCTGTAAAAAATTTAGGGCTAATCAGTTAATGCAACCTGAAGTTAGAGCAGCTTCCTGTTTGGTGGCGAATACTGCATTGCCACGGCAACAGCGTTCATTAAAAACATATGATCTTCACAAGGAGGCATCATGGAGGTCTTTAAGCAGCTTTTGTTACCAAGTTTGAGCTGAATGTGGTCAATCTGTAAGGGGATGCACCTAAAATATAAATCATGTAACTTCCTGTTTCCAGTAGGTGGCAGTATGCCAATAAGTCAAATGAGCCAAGCAGATGTGATCAGGTCAGAACTCTCATCAAGCATGAGGAATTTGGAGCAGATTGGACAATGTCTGACTGAGTTACTACAACTTCCTGTTTCATGGAGAAACATCGTAGTTGAAAACATAGCCACACCCACATGGTGTGAGAAAACATCTAAAACTGAATAGCTTTCGATGTCCAAGGATCTTTTATTTTCAGTGAAATTCGGAACAAGCAGGCAGAGAGTTTCGATCCTTCAGTAAGATATTTTATATGCAGTAATACTTCCTGTGGCCACTAGGTGGCGCTAGAGACCAGACAAAATGTACGTCATCTTGGTCTACATCATCTGTAGATCAAACTGTGTAAATGTCATGTAAATCAAAGTATAGTTGTGTTAAGAGGCTAACTTCCTTTTTCCAGTTGGTGGCGCTGTGATTATCAAACTTATTTGACATCTTGATGTGTTCAGGGCTGCACCTTGATCACACCTGTAAAATCTGGGGCCAATCGGTTGCAAAGTGAAGTTACAGCAACTTCCTGTTTGGCGGCGGAAACTATGTAGTCATGGCAATGATGTTCATGAAAAAGCACTGAAATCACAAGGAGGCATCATCAAGCTCTCAACACTTTTCTTACCAAGATTGAGCTCAATATGGTCAACCTGCACATAAAAATATTAATCATATAACTCCCTGTCTCCAGTAGGTGGCGCTTTGATGATTACTCAATTGAGCCATGCAGATGTGTTTTGGGGAGATCGGATAATGTTTGTTTGAGTTACAACAACTTCCTGTTTCATGGCAAAACATCAAAATTGGAAACCAAGCCACGCCCACATAGTGTGACGAAAAACATTTTTTTAAATCAGTTTTTATGTCACATGTCTTAAGGTATCACTGACCACATTTGAAGTCAATTGCGTGAAATCTGTAGGAGATATACATCAAGGAAGAACACGTGATTTTCATGCCATTTCCTGTTGCCAGTAGGTGGCGCTATAAGAAATGATTAGAGTTATCATGTAGATGCGTTCAGGATGGGACAGTCATCAAACGTGATGTTTGGTACAGATTGAAACATGTCCCTCAGAGTTATTAACTACTTCCTGTTTACTTTCTGGTTCATGGCAAGACATGGAAATGTTGGCCCAATAACAGCCACAGGGTGTGACGAAAACTCACGATTTTAATAACCTTTGATGTCCGACTCCTTCCGAGAAGATTTTTTAATTTTGAAAGTCAATCGGATGAAATCTGTGGCAGAAGATGTAAAAAACATGACCTCTGAAAATGGCCAAAAATGTGAAAAATTGCAACTTTAAATCAAAATGGCTGACCTCCTATTGGATTTGCCTTATGGGTCCAAGAGACTTTTTTGTTTGTCTTGGGGTGTTACATGTGCCTACCAATTTTGGTTAATGTATGTGAAAGCAGAGGTGGGGGCTGTTTCACACAAATGTAATCAGGGGCGCTCCTGACCATTTTTTAAAATTTGCACCTACTCTTAAAATATCATTTTTTTTCACCAGACCTGATAAAGCTGCAATGTTTCATGAGTTTTTGAGTATGATAAAGCCCCTAAAAAGGCAAATCATTTATAGGAAGAAGAAGAAGAAGAAGAAGAAGAAAAATTAAAGCTGCAAGCAGCGATGAACACGCCCTCGCACCCCCACGCAACTCAAGGCTACTGTAGGGACTCTGAGTGATGCAATCCTCCATTTTTTCTTACTGTAAAACTTTGCATTTCTTGTGCCAATAGGTGGCGCTCTCATTATCACTTAAAATTATCATATAGATGTGTTGAAGGTGGGACTCCTATCAAACATGTGAAGTTTGGGTCATAGTGGACCATTTACAGCAGAGTTACACTGCACTTCGTGTTTACTTCCTGGTTCATGGCAGAACATACATATTAGATGTCTCATACAGATCACACGGTGTGATGAAAACTCAAGATTTGAATAACTTTTGTTGTCAAAGGTCTTATAAAGGTAGCCATAACATTTGAAGTCAATCTGATGAAAACTCTAGTTCTCGAGATTACAACCCCTGAAAATGGCCCAAAATACACCAAAATTACAACTTCAAATCAAAATGGCTGACTTCCTGTTGGTTTTACGGTATGGCCCCAAGAAACTTTTTTGTAGGTACTGGGGTGTTGCACAGGCCTCCAAAGTTTCACAGCTCTAGGTAAAATGTGCTGCACACCGTTCAGGGCTCTGGCGTTAATAATAACAATTCCTTCAGTTTCAAAAGGGTCCTCGCACCGTTCGGTGCTCTGGCCCTAATAAGAATTCCTTCAGTTTCAAGAGGGTCCTTGCACTGTTCAGTGCTTAGGCCCTAATAATAATAATAATAATTCCCTAAGTTTCACGAGAGTCCTCGCACTGTTCGTTGCTCGGGCCCTAATAATTCCAAGGATTTCAAGAGGGTCCACGCACCATTCGGTGCTCAGGCCCTAATAATAATTCCTTCAGTTTCAAGAGGGTCATCGCACCCTTCGGGGCTCTGGCCTTAATAATAACAATTACTTCAGTTTCAAGAGGGTCCTCACACTGGTTGGTGCTCAGGCCCTAATAATTCCTTCTGTTTCAAGAGGGTCCTCATACCATTCAGTGCTTGGGCCCTAATAATAATAATTCCTTCAGTTTCAATAGAGTCCTCGCACCAATTTGATGCCTGGGCCTTAATAATTCCTTGGATTTCAATAGGGTCCTCGCCCTAATTCAGTGCTCGGGCCTTAAAAAGGTTTTGTCTACATAAGGAATAACCCAAACAGGCATGCAGTGGGATATTTGAAGCACAGAAAGCAAAGACTGAAATTCTAAAATATGGAGACAAACTGCTGCAGGACAGTGATAAAGGTTTGAATGGACAACATGGCACCCCTAATGTTAAACTAATGGAAAACTGAATCAGTTCAACTCACATTGCCCACAGAGATGACACTGCCGGCCAATGCCTTCTTCTTTTTACCCATGTTGGGATTCCAGTGGCAAACCAGACTGTCATTCTGCACACTGTAGTTCTTATGGCCAACCAACCAGTAGGTGTTCATTTTGCCTTTACCCTGGCAGGAGAAGCAAAGACATGAGAGAGGGACAGTGACTCTTTGGTGTGATGGCCTACCCTTCAAAGAGATCACTGTTCATGAGAACTCAAAGGCCATGTTCACCCAAATTACAAAACCTACCAATGGCACTATAAATGGTAAATAGACTGTACTTGTATAGCACTTTTCTAGTCTTTTTGACCACTCAAAGCACTTTCACACTACACTGTCACATTCACCCATTCACACTTACATTCACTCGCTGGGGGCTGAGGCTACCGTACAAGGTGCCTCCTACTACTCAGTAATCATTCACACGCACTCACAATCCGATGATGTGGCATCGGGAGCAATTTGCCCGAGGATACTTCGAGATGTTGCCTGGAGCAGCCGGGGATTAAACCACCTTCCGATTAGAGGAGGACCATACATAACATAAATAATATCCATACGCAACATAAAACCCAAACTAGAGTTACCACATCTTGGTTGTTTGCCTCCACAAACCTGTGGCAGTCCAGAGGATCAGTGTCAGATTAGTGTCACCAACCACATAAAAAAGTGTTTTTGCAGAACATTATGATATAACCGTTAAAATGGCCTTTGACCTTCTGGAAGTGTCAGTACTTCATTATATTCTATTAAACATGTTGTGAACTTTTGTCATAATTAGCATATGAATTACTGAATTATGGTCAAAACATGTTTTAGGAGGTAACAGTGACCTTGACCTTTGAATTTCAATAATTAAACTCTAATCAGTTCATTCTTGAGTCCATGTGGACCATTATGTTGAATTTGAGGAAATTTCCTCAGTGCCTTCGTGAGATAGCATGTTTACGAAATGAAATGGACGCAAGCTCCTTCAAAGTAGACATTTGTGCCAAATTTGGAGAAATTCTGTCAAGGTGTTCTTGAAGTATTGGGTTAATGAGAATGAGAAAGACAAGGTCACAGTTACCTTGACTTTTGACATCTTACCTTCAAATTCTGATCAGTTCATCCTTGAACACAACTGGATGTTTGTGCCAAATTTGAAGAAATTCTCTCAAGGTGTTTTTTAGATATCAAAAGTAACAAGGTCATGTTGACCTTGACTTTTGACCTTTAACCACCAAAGTCTAATCAGTTTTATTGTCATGGTGGAGGAACAAAAAGTTATACTTAAGAGTAGACAGTACTTGGACTGTCAGAGAAGGTATATTTATGTTGATTTCATGAAATAATGGGCAAACCAGGATGAGCAAAGTTTATATAAATCTTTGAAATTACATTAGAAACATAAATGGCCTCTTGGATGGTTTGACTGCCTCAGTACTCCACAGAAAATTCATTTCATATTTACCTTACCTTCACCTCAATCTCTCCACGAAGCTGCAGCTCATAGGCGTTGTCTTTGATCAGAGCCAAGTAGGTTTCTGAACTGGTGTGGATTCTCTGAGCTGACACACAGATGATAGTATATACTGTAAGACACAACCGAGGGTGGGCGAAAGTCTAGCAAAGCATGCATTTAAGCATGATACAAATTTATATTTTAGTTTTTCAGGATTAATTTTTCAAGGTCCAATGTCACCCCCAGGAACCTTTTTGGATACAACCATGGGAGATGCTTGAAGCAACATTATGTAGCTATTTAGTTCTGTGTACTTTGGTGCCCACCTAAGGTCTCCCAATGAATCACCACTGTGGTAAAACACATAGTGCTGTTATGCCTCCCACTCATAGAAAATGTGCATTTTTTAAAGACATTTTTTGGGGGCTTTTAAATGCAGCAAAGGGTCAAGGCCAGAATCGAGCCTGCGGCCGCTGCGGTGAGGTTCACCTCTGTATATGGGGGACTGCTCTTATCAATGCACCACCAGGTGCCCCAGAAAAATGTGCATTTGTTGACAAGCTGAGGGATGCAGAGCAAAGACGGAACCATTTCAACTGACAAGATACAGTGACATTACTGAACTTTGCGCAAGTATCACTCTGCCGGTGTCTGTAGCCCATTGTATGCAAACTGTGTACATGAGGCGCATGGGGAATTCATGTTAACTGTTCCCATGATTGTAGGCTGTGGCTAAATGGCTACATTGGAGAGGAACATTCATTCCATGCTAACTGAGATAGGTTTGTAAGGTTCCAAACTTATAAGGCTTATTTGAAAATTGACATGGATGGAGACAATTTTTCGGTGTTAGATGGATTTTTAAAAATAATTGGTAGGCAAGTCTGAGACCTTATTTGGGTAACATGACTATCAGCACCCAAAAAAGCTGCTAAACATGAACAACGATGACACCGATAACGATACAGCCTAACAGTTTGCAACCCGAACTGACTGGCACCTTTTTTAGATGAAGGCTGGTGTGTGACGAAGTGTTGTAAAGCTGTACACACTTCTAATGAGAAAACCACAGCCAAGTAGTGTTGAAAGCAGGTGACCAGGGCACTCTATGGCAGTGGGATAGAACACCTTTGTCCCTGTTAAAAGCTAGTGTGCTATTAGTTTGACTTTGAAACTGCTATTTTCAAGGTGGAAAAGCTATATAATGTTGCTTTAAGTCTGAAGAGGTGAAACTTCAGCAAGTTGCAGTTTACAGAACATCTAAGACCAACATGTTTGGGCTTGTGGCTTTCATCAGGCTCATTGCCTGACATTTTCAAGTCCTGCAAATACAGACTTGAATATGAAGCCACACATGTGCACAGATGCAGATGTTGGTGTGTTGTGTGTCTGAGTACACGTACGCAGGCTGGTCGACTCCATTCTGGAGGCGGTGTTGACAGTATCTCCAAACAGACAGTATCTTGGCATCTTGTAGCCCACTATACCTGCCACACATGGACCTGTAGAACAAGGACAAGCAGAGCTATGCTTCACTCTCCTGCAAGTATCCCACCATTCAAAAGGCCTGGAGAAAAGGAACTGCATGCTGACTATTATTTTAATATGAAAAACTTGCCATTAAAAATCAGAAGATGGATAGTTTCGCTACTTGATTATGATTGGCTGAAGCCATTGCATAATACTCTATAAATACACAGCTGTGACCTCATTACAACAATTTTAATTTTAATAAGTTGATTTTAGAGTGAAGACATTACTTAAGTTAACTGTCACATTACCTAAGTTAACTGTAAATGACCTGCTGAATGATAGTTATAGCCAACTCCTCCTTTGAAACTTTTATGTTTGCCTGTTCTTTCAGTTGTGCTGCACTGCCCAGCCTGCCCTGCTGACCTCTGATGACCTCACACAGTACAGACCTGACCTGCAGATTGTCTCACCTGTGTGGATGCCGGCTCGGAGCTGTAGCCTCTGGTTGGGCATGTGAGGGATGGAGACCTGTCTGACAGCTGCTACCAGATCCAGAGCCATCTTTGCAATCTCATCAGCATGTTTATCCCCATTCCTCTCAGGCAGACCGCTCACCACCATATATGCATCCCCTATAGTCTCCACCTGATGTGATAGTTTCAAATTTTCAACATAAATACAACTGTAGGGTCCAAATGAATGAAGCACAAGCTGGAAACTCTAACCACTCTTGTATCCACTTGAAATAAATACACCGAAACACTCGATTGAGTGTTGACTGTTTACTTCAACTTTGCAGGTGATACAGACGGTCCACCAACATAAAAATATTCCACATAAAAATAAAAAAAGAGACTAAATTAAAAGAAGTCAAGAGCTATTAGGAGGTCAAAAAACGTTTTGCTCCACTCTCCACTCTGTCTGACTGTCTTACAATATCTCGTCTTTGATCTCACGAGAAGGTCAAAACAAAAACAAAAAATACAATGCAAACTACTCCAAACAAAACAGTTATAATAAGACCTCATTGTTTTATCCATATACATTTTTATCATGTTTATTTCCATATGGTGTCCAAAATTAGTCCTTAATGTAAACATAAAACAAAATACATTCACCTGTAAATACTTTTAAATTGACCCCTACATTACCGGCCCCTAATTGTTATCAATGTCTTTGAAACAATTACTCAAAATATTAACTTAAAGGAAGCAAATGAGGAATACACTTAAAACAACTAATCAATTGTCCTCAGATTCTTGAAGAAGGCATAGCTTTGTTATAGGATGACAAAGCTCACTGGCCCTGGTCTTGACCTTCACTTGATGAACAAGACTGTTCTTGTCAGGAAAAGTCTCTAAAATTCTTCCAGTTGGCTATGAATTTCTGGGTGACGTATCATCAACGACCAGCACAACATCACCAACACAGAAGTTTCTTTCAGATGTGGCCCATCGCTAACGTTTCTGGAGCTGTGTGAGGTATTCTTTGCACCAACGTTTCCAAAAAATGTTAGCAAGGTACTGAACTTGCCTCCATCTGTGTTTGGCATACTGCTCATCCTTACTGAAGACTCTTGGTGGTAGCTCAGGCTTGACCTTGAGTAACAGAGAGTGGTTGGGCATTGATGCCTCAAAATCACTGAGGACTGTAGATGCTTTTCCTTTACTTCCTTCTTTACTCCTGTTCGCATTGGTCACGTGATCACAGCCTTTCACGTGATCACAGCCTGGTGAAGGTCTGGTAGTATATATATAATACTGTGAGGCGCTGTAGAATAAGACGATTTTAACAACCTGAAAAGCTACTTCAAGGAGAAACCCAAAATATCGTGATACTATGCTGTATCGTTTTTTTTCCTTACCCCTTACCTCTAATTTACACTATATACAAACTTAATTGGTAATTTCATTGAAATCAAGATCTTTTTTGCAAGATAGACCTAATACAGCAAATAAAAGAAACTTAGCCAGACATAAGAGACGATCACAGATGATATAAGTATTAGCATTAAAGGTTACATTATATTAACGCAAAATCTTCCACAGGTGTTTGCCTGGTTTGAGATTTGGTGACTGTACAGGCCAAACCTTATTATTGACATCATTTACATACTCATGAAATTATTCAGTTGTCTACTGTTTATGACAGCCTCAGCTTCGCACAGCAAGGTGTGGAGATCATCTTCATTCAATAACTGTTCCTTCACTGTAAGGTTCAGAATTTTTCTCACCGAGCAAATTAGCAGCTCCCAACTTCCTCCATGGTGAGAACCTGCAGGAGGATTGAAGTGCCCCTAGACACCCTTCTGCTGCAAGTCTTTTGTGATCTTGCTTGTGTTCCTTTCTGTGATTGATTTCTTCCAACTCATTGTCAGACCAAAAGTTGGTTCCGTTATCTGAGTACATCTCTTTGACTTGTCCTCTTCTTGCAAGGAATCTTCTAATTGCGTTTAAGCATGCATCAGCGTCAAGTGAAGATGCAGTTTCTAGATGCACAGCTCGTATGGCAAGACAAGTAGATGACGTTAGTGTGTGTATTTCTTCAGTCAGCAGACCGGTGACATACCACACCTCTTTACATGCCCTCTTCCTCTTTTCACCAGAAATTGGCTGAAGTAGTCCACGCCAACTCTTGTGAATGGAGGATCGTCGGGCAGGACCCTGCATTTTGGCAGATCGCCATGAGTTGCTTGCCAACCGTTCCATGTAGCTTTCTACAGGCGATGCATCTGGACAAGATCTTTCTGATGGCTCTGTTAGCTCCAGGGATCCAGAATCATTCACATAGCGTAGCCAACATATGATTCCTGCCAGTGTGAGCTGTAATCTCATGACTGTGTCTCAACACAAGTTCTGTAATGTGAGAGTCTTTCGGCAAGATGACTTGCTGCTTGGAATCCTCTGGAATAGCCGCTCAGTATAACCTTCCTCCAACTCTCATGACTTCGTCTTGAAGTACAGGATTTAACTTGTGGAGTGGGCTGCTTTTCTTCACCATCTTATTTTCTTTAAGCATTAACAAGTCCTCTTGGAATCCTTGTTTCTGACTGTACTTCACAATTTCTATTTCTTTTTTCTTTTTTTTAATTTTCACAACTTAAGTGTGGTCTGTATTCTCCATTTGTTGTATTTGGTTCCTTTCTCTTTGCTCTCAGATCCTTAAGCAAGTCTTTCAGTTTTAGAAACCAGGCGAAAGCACATTTCAGCTCTGTCCAGGATGAGTAGTGAGTCATCAACTGGTCCACTCCATCTTTGGTTTCTTGCGCCTGAGTGACATGGGCTTGAACTGTTCTCTTGACCTCTGGGTCATCATCGTCCAGCATTCCAGGATCTGGGCTCTTGGGCCACAGGTCTTGTGCACAGAGCAAGAAACCTGGTCCTGAAAGCCAACCATTGCATTTCAAGAATGCCTCTTCAGTCTGTCCTCTTGAGACGTGATCTGTGGGAATTAGAGTTGTATTGATGTATTTCCAGTGTGAAGTCTGAGAATGCGCCAAGATTTTCAAGACTCTATTAGCAACAAAAGTCTTAAATCTTGTGCTTTCACTGTTTAAGTATTTAAGCACAACGTGCCTAAATCCCCCTTCGTCCAACATACTTCTCACATCAGCACAAAGAGCAATTGCTGTGTCCTCATCTGTAACTGACTTCAGGCAGTCATCGCCATAGAAATTTTTCTTGCCTGTCTGGGCAGTGTCTTGACCAAATTCATGTTCGAAATCTGTCACACATTTCTGCAGTGCAAATGTTGCAACACTTGATGACAATGTTGCTCCAAAGATGTGTACCAACATCTTATGCTTGACAAGCTCTTGCTCACAATCCCCCCCAGGCCACCAGAGAAATCTGAGGAGGTCTGTGTCTTCGTCACTGACTCGGACCTGGTGAAACATGGCCTCCGCGTCGGCAAGGTATGCCACAGTCTCTTGTCACAACCTCATGAGGACCCCCACTAGCGAGCTTGTTAGGTCAGGTCCTTGCATTAGCTGTTCGTTCAGTGATGTTCCCTGAAAGGTCGGTGTTTGACTGGATGTCTGACCCTGTGGTGAGGTAGATACCATATTCGTCCTTCTGTTGACTCACATGTAGAACTATCAAGCTTCACTGCATGGTCCTTAGTAAGAATGCTATCCATGAATGCAACATATTCTGTATGAAACTTGACATCTCTGGAGAATCTTTTCTTAAAGTCAGTGCACGTTGCTCTGCGACTGATCTGTTGTTTGGGGACACCATTTAAATAAACTGGTGATCATCCTTTGACATTTCAACATCCTCACTTTGTCCAGCATCAGGAAAGTCCTGCTTGAATTGCAGTTGCCACAGCTCATCCAGCTTTGCTACTGAGATTCTGTTAGCAGTGACTTCTGTCAGTAGACTTCTTTCCATTGCATTGCATCCACCTCTGAGTGGTCCATTTATTGTGCTACCTAAAACTGTCCTGACAGCGTACGGTCCATTGTCCACACTGCTGATAACCTGTAGTGTTTCCATCGCCTTGGGAATGTTTGCTCCTATAAGTAACCCAACTCCAGCTTGAATGGTGTGGAGTTTAACCTGCTTTAAGTGGGGCCAACCGTCAAAATCCTCTTGGCAAAAGATATTGTCTTTGGTGCATTTTTGTGAGAACACCTCTGAAAGCTGGATGTGGCTAAATGGCTACATTGTCACCATCCAGGCTACTGATTTCCAGCCCAGCCACAATACCAGTGTTCAAAACAGATTCTTTTCCCATTGTTCTCAGCAAGATGCTTGTGTTGTGTCCATCCATGCCAAGCTTGTCTATAAGTGACTCTGTAGCAAACGTAGCTGTGCTACCAGGGTCCAAGAAGGCATACGAGTCACTACTTCGGTTCCCTTTTGTGCCTTGACACACACTGGAATGATCAAAAGAACACAGTCACTTTTACCAGCCTCAGTGACACCAACAGTTTCAGTCACTTGTATGAGGGCACTGGGTATTGTTTTTTGTTCACAATTTTCTTTCATTGTTTCCCCTCTTGAATCCTTAGTGTTCATGTGCAGCAGGGTTGGATGCAGATGTGAGCATTCTTGACACTGAACTTTGTCCTTGCAGTTGCTACTCATGTGACCGTGTTTTAAACATCCAAAACACAAGCCTTTGCTTCTCAAGAAGTCAATCTTTTCTTTGTGTGGTTAGCTTTTGAGTTTTCTACAGACTACGAGCCTGTGTTGCTCTCCTTTGCAATAACGTCAGAGGATGCTGTTTGCATCCACTGGTACTTTAGGTGCTTTCTGTGTTGCTTATTTGTCGTTGTCCATCTTTATTTTGTTTTCTTCTTGTGGGGAAACAACTGTTGTGAATACTTTCTTTGGTTTGAATGTATCTGTATGTTGTGATTTAGGTTTTTGTTGAACTGTCTCTTGTGCTTGAAGCAGTTTGACTTATGTTTCCATAGAGTGGGTGCAGCACATACTTAACTTGCCGGTTGACGAAGTCAACAAAGTCTTTGAACTTCACTCTTTTGTTTGTTTTTTCTTGCACATCCCAGGCATACTTCCTCCAAGTTTCTATGAGCTTGTATGGAAGCTTGTTAACCATTGCCTTTATATTAGCTGTGTTGTCCAGGTCTTCCATATATCTAATGTCTGTCATTGCACTGGAGCAGCCTGTGAGAAAACAATGCATATGACTGAAGTGCAGCGCCATCTTCTGGCTTGATTGCTGGCCAATCCAAAGCCTGCTTTGTGTAGGCTTCTGCAATCCTGAAGTCATCACCAAAAAACTCCTTACGCATTTGTTTTGCTTTGCTGTAACCTTGTGAAGGTTCCGTGTGGATGCAGCTCTTAACCAACTCATGTGGTGGTCCACTTGTGTACTGTAGCAAAAACTGTAGCCGGTCACGATTGTCACTGGTGCGGTCTTCAACTCCATGTTCAATGTATCTGATAAAGGACTTGTATTCAAGTGGATCACCCTGGAATATTGGAATGGTGAGATCTGGAAGTAATGATGCTTTGTGATTCTTCACGAGATACTCAGTGACACTGGCTTGTTGTGAGGTGGCCTTGCATAAACTATCAAGCACTGGTTTATCATTTGGATTCCACTTTCTGTGCAGGCAAAGCTCTGTAAGGCAATACTGGCTTAGTGTCATGTTTACAGGAGGCAGGTGAGGCATTGCATTGTGGTGGTTGAAAGGTAACCTTTGCCTCTGGCTCACCAACCACGTCATCAGCATCTGTGATGCTCGTGTTATTTTTGTGTATTTACATTTTTGCAAAACTTCCATTTTTGCGTCTGACTCAGCAAGGGCAGCCTCTTTAGCATGCATCTCCTTCCTAGCCTTTATTGCAGCTTCCATTCTTTTTTGTTCAGCTTCAAACTCTGCTTCTCATAGCTTTTCTCAAGCCTCTCTGTATCTTCTCTGTGCAAGCCAGTCTGCTTCTTCCTTTTTCCATTACTAATTTCTCCCTCAATGCAAAAGCCTTTGTCTTAAATGATGCATTTCCATTTTTCTGCCTTTATTCTGACTGAGGAAGAACAGACTCCCATTGCGTGACCCAGACATACCTGTGTGTTTTGATGATGTGGACCTACTATTAGTGGGTGTTATTCTTCTGTCAAACTCTTCAGCCTGCTCAGCATGTTCCATGACCTCTTTCATCTAATCCTCACATTTTCAGAAGAAATCATTTGTTGCTTTATATTTATCCATCAGCTGTTAAATTTGTTTCCCTATGTTGGTCAGCTGGGATAATTTGTGCCTGCATGCCTGTATTTGTCTAGATTTGTGCTCTTTCACAGCCTTCTCAGTCATTTTAACTGTCCGTTTTTCACTGTCTATATCCATGACAAGCGAATTGTTCCACACTCGGCAAAATGGCCAAGCATTGTAGCACAAGCCTTACATGTGAACGCGCATCCGCAGGGCTGACGTCTTTAATTGCTTCAATTAGCGATCCACATCAAAACAAGACACAACCTACGGTTTGATGTCCTTCCAAAGTCCATGTATAATTTACTTTTAATGTTGTCTGTTTCACGTTCCATTAATCCTCATAGAGACAGTTTTTGACTTAAATGTAGGGTCCAAATGAATGAAGCATAAGCTGGATGCTCTAACCACTCTTGTATCAATTTGAAATACATACACCAAAGCGCTCGGTTCCTTCAAAAACTGACTTGACACTCTTAGAAAGAAAGTAAATAAGGCTATTTTTCAAAATGTTTAAGAAGTGTTAATATTGAGAGTGATATTGGATTTAAAGGCAGTGTTTCAGTTCTCTGTGCATGGATGTTTCATTTTTACCTTGTAGACGTCATAGGAGTCAATGCGTGTGTCAAAGCACATGTAGAGGTTGTTGAGCATCTCCACCACTTGCAGAGGAGTGCAGGAGGCAGAGATGGAGGTGAAGCCCACAATGTCTGAGAAAAAAATGGTCACCTGGAGAAAAAATGGAGAGAGGTGACTCAGTGTGCAAAACCGTCTCTTGTGGCACAGGAGGTAGAGCAAGTTGTCCGCTATTCAGAAGATCAGCAGTTTGATTTCTCCAGTCTGAATATCAAAGTGTCAAGGATACTACACCCCAAACTGCTTCTGAAGGCTGTGCCATCAGGACAGCATGTGAATGAGTGTTAGATTAGAACCTAATGAGCAGATTAGTACCTTGTATGGTAGCCTCTACCATCAGTGTATTATTGTGTGTGTGTGTGAAAGGGTGAATGTGTACTTTGAGAAGTAGGAAGACTAGAAAGACGCTATACACATGCAAGTCCATTTACCAGAAGTATTGTTACACTGGCCAAAACTCAGCTACATTTTATTATTGCACAGTCTGCCCCTAATGCAGTCTAATAGTAGAAATAACACCTCATGATTGTATGCCTCCACTTAAGTTGCACTTACAGTTTATCCATGTCTGTAAAAACATGGATACTTCACACGCATCCCTCCCCGAGCAGCACAGAAGATCTTTACAGACAGCACAGTTTCAGGGTGAATAGACAAGGTTAGTGTCACAGAAATTGTCTCCTTCTGTTCTTTTTCCTCCTGTTCATGAGATATGATGACAAATAAGGACCATAAAAGTGTTTTTGCAGAACATTATGATGGCACAGTGAAGGTGACCTCTGACCTTTTGGATATATATATGTTGTGTTCACAGGTCACAGTGACCTTGGCCTTTGACCTTCAAATTCTAATCAGTTGTTCTGTGACTCTAATTCAACATTTGTGCCAAATTTAAAGAAAATCCTTTAAGGTGTTCTTGAGAATACACGGAAACAAGAATGAGATGGTTGCAAGGTTACATTGACCCTGACCGTTGCCTTTAAAACATTATCAGTTCCTTGTACAATCCAAGCGATATTCTTGAGAATGCCCACACGATAATGGGACAGATGGACAGGCAGACGGACAACTTGAAAACATAATGCCTCTGGCCACGGTTCTCACTGGTGTAAAGGCATTACAAGAATCCTACTATAAATCCTACCTTCATGAAAACATACCCTGGTACCTCATCATACTGTGATATCGCCCAAGCCTAATTTTCCATGATATCAAAGCCTTTGTGCCTTCATCTTTTTAGTAAAACTCCCTTGTACCCTTGTACAGCCCATATCATCAGTTACATTTGCTGCCCCAGACAAGCAGAATCAGCAAGGTTTTTACTGAACAGCATCTTCTTGTTTTGCGACCGACCCCCCTTCACCGTATCCACCCCTCCCACCCCCATGAAGAGTGCTTTTGGTACAGCTGCCTCAAACCTCTTCAATAAGCCAGACGTAATTTTCACCCGCATAACTTGTTTTATCTCCTGATGAATATGGAACAGGGCAATTATAGGTAATTACGCCAACAATAGCAACAAAGGCAGCAAACACACACATTCAATTCAACATGGTTGCAGATCTTGCAGAGGTAGCCTCCTGGCAGCAGCACACCACAATCCTTACAAGTTGCAACATTATATGGTCTGAATTTGTTCGGTTACACGTTAGAAGTAACTGGGGAGGATCGTGGAGGGGAACAGGTTATTTCCATGTCTGTCTTCAACACTGTTGTCTCTACCTTTTGCCTTGAAGGTTTGCATATGTATTGCAGTTGTTTTTCTTGTTTCTTATTGCATGATAAATTTCCCTCAAGGAATTTTTTCAATTTGATTTTAGTCAATGTTTTAATACCTTGTGGTTTTCATCCCCTTGTTATTCATGGCAAGAAATTCCACAGAAAGGGAGCAGGGAGACAAAGTTGTTTTCCAAGTCACAATAAAGTTTCAACTCCTGGCCATTATATTCAGAGTCAAGTACCAAGTCAAAGCCAACAAGGTGAATATCAAGAGCAACAGGTCCATGTAAAGTTGTTGGTAAACTCCAGACCAACAAGTCCTAGGTCTTGTTTCATATGGAATAAGGCAGATGGCACACTGCATATCATTTTAACAGACTACAGCAAGACAATAAAGTACTGTGAGGCCAGCAGAGAATACCACCAATGGTAACGCTAAAACGTTGAGCCATCTTCTGCAATGAGATTTAAAACCATTTGTTACATAGTTTCTTCACGCAAGGAAAAAAGATGGGAGATGTGGACAATTACTGGACATTACTATGATAATTAAATAGAATAATAGACGCAGCATATTAAACTGTGATACAGATGGTTAGGATGCTCTTGATGAAGCATTCGTAGAAACTCACCAGTATCTGATGAGACATGGACTTTCTTCAGTATCCTTAAAAAGAAGAGATGCTGATAAACCTTTTTTTATTGAAGTTCTGAGGGTCCAAGAGAGGTCCTCAGGGATGAGGAGAAACTTAAAGCTGAAAGCATGTTCAGCCTTTGCCCTCTTCATTTAGATAGGATTATGCATGCAACCTTTGGTCTTCCATAAGTCCACAATGAACTTTTTTATCTTGTTGGAGTTGAGGGCTAAGTAGTCATCAGCATACCACACTGCTAGGTGCTGGACCGCCTTTCTTTAGAAAGACACTGAACTTCATGATGTGCAAATGTCACCATTTTGATCCAAATGTTCTACTTTGGATCCAACTATTACAATGGTAACTATTACAGTTACTAAGAGTCAGTTCACTTTCCACTTTCTTATAACATAAATTCTAAATGTGTATCTTCGGCACAAGTCATTCCAAAGTTAATGGCTAAAGTCCAAGTAAAGTCTCCAGTCATTGGCATTAAGGTCAGAATCAAATTGAATCAAATCAAGTCTGTTTTGATTTTGTGCAGTCATCACTTCATGAATCCTGTCCAAGGCATGTGACTTAAATCCACAGCTTGGGATGGAGGGAGTGCTTATTAAGAGTAGGAAACAGGTTCTTGTCTTTTTCTGTTGAGGTATATTAAGCTCTACTTTGCAGTCACGCAGTTGCACCATTATGTTCCACAAAAACAAGTATCAAGTAGTGCTATACATTTATATGTAGAAGAATTTTCAACTACAAGTTATCACTGTGGCAATTATCTTATCCTCTGTCATGATGGACATACGGTACATGTAAGTATTTGACTGCCCATGTAGTGCATTGTTTGATTGGCCTGACCATCAGAGTTTAGTGTTTTGCCCAGGGACACTTAAACCTGTGGGCAGGGGTTGACAATCAAACCTCCAACATTATGATGAGTAGAGAACCTGGTCTACATCCTGAGCCAGAGCCATCCCGTAGCTGCCTAGTGCCTACAGTCAGGTGCACCTTGTGGTTAAGTCAAGTCAAGTCAAGTCATTTTTATTTATAAAGCCCATTATCACAAAACACAGTTTGCCTCAGAGGGCTTTACAGCATACGACATCCCTCTGCCCTTAGACCCTCACATAGCCTAAGGAAAAACTCCTGAGAAAGAACCCTTGAAACGGGGAGGAAAAATGGAAGAAACCTCAGGAAGATGGCAGATGATGAAGAGGGATCCTTTTTTCAGGACTGACAGAAGTGCAATAGATGTCGTAAATAACAACTGAACAACAAATTACAATAATGACAAAAAAGGAAAGAAAAAAGAGAAGGGTAGAGATGGTTACAGTCAAGTGTCTTGTTGAAGGGCACCTCAGTGATGGTAAAGCCAAAAGGCACGCTTTCAGCCCAGATTTACCCTGCTGATCCAGGGATCAAACTAATGACCTTGCTTTCAAAAGGTTTCTTTTCCAAGCAGTTTTGGGTTCCACCTCAGTCCAATTTTTGCCCACACTGCTTGCCTAACATTTGCTCAAAGCACCATGATTCATCATCTGTTCCTAATCATCTCAGGCATATTAGTTTCTCACCGTTTTTACTGATAGGTCCCCAAGCTCTTGTTAATTTTTCACGCTGTTGTAGAAAGAACCAGAGTACATCTTTCACACTTAATCATCCCTACATAATTTCAGTCTGGAAAACAGCCCCTGGGGATCACTGGAAACCTGCAGTGAGAAATGGCCTAATTAGCAAACTAGCTTTGCTATCTTTTGGTCAACTATTAAAACTAGAAATTAAAGATACACAATGAACATGATTCTTCCACTGCCCAATTAATTTGTCATCTTAAATCTGTTTTAAACTGTTTTTGGGAAATAGTTTTGGAGAAATGTGATATTTCCAAAATAGCTTCCTTATTTGCCAAGGCAAAGATAAATGACATGCCAGTAAGTGCAGCCCATTCTCATTGCAAAGTTGTCATGTTCTTCTGCTTTGTCAGTGAACATGGTGAAAGATACTGATGCCAAAAGCCACCTTTCATGGTGGGATGATAAACGGCTTGGCAGCGTCAGTTTGTAACGCAGTTGGATGGGACCATTTGTGAAATTTTGATACGCTGCTGGTTGGGTGAACAGCACCTGCCTGGCCGTATGATACCTCGATAGGCAGCATCAACAAACCCTGGACCCTGGACTTTCACCCGGGAGACCAGCATTCGCTTCCCACATGCATGTAGAGCCAAACCATGATGTTTTTTCCTAAACCTGACCACATGCTTCTGTTGCCTAATCCTTACCACCCATGCCTTTGTAGCCTTATGTGCTTTCGTCAATGTGCTTTTATTGTCTAATTCTAAACACATTCTTTTGCTCTGTAAACAATCTATTATATAATCTATACAAGGTGAATGTCTATTTGAATGGTAGAGTACCACTATGAGAGAGACAGAAATTAATAAACTCTTTGGGATTGTACCAACCTTTTCATAGCTCTCAGCCTCGACATGTTTATGCTGGCGGAGCTGCTTGGCGACTGACTTAGGCAGCATTTGGTGCAGAAGATCCTCGGCCAGCTGCCTCTGGCGCTTCAGGTCTTCTGTCTTTTGTTTCAAGTTCTTGGCGTAGTCCTGTATCCACTCCGTCATCTGCTTAAATGAGAACATCACCACTGGGTAGATGAGGCAGGCTATGGCCATCAGGCAGACTCTCATACTGAGGCCCGAAGACATAGATCGAGACGCCAACCTGAGAGCTGGTACTGCACGATCAAATAAACACTGCTGAATGTTTTTCAGAGCCTGAATTCCAGTATGAGACCCAGGCAGAAGCCCTGTCCCTGCTCCATAGTTTTGCCACAAACTTGTGTCAAAAATAGAAGAATGTTTTACATGCTGGCTTGAGTTTAAGTTGAGGTCTATGTTCTCTAACCAGCAGTCCTTCAGTTGCTCTGTCATAACCCAAGCGAAGCCGAGGTAGCTTAGTACATAAGTCCACTTGTACTGGAAGCCAGAGTGAGTTGCCATGTGGGGGAAGTCCATCAACTGGTGGTTGAGCTCTATGAAGTTCATCAGAAGTCTTGCAGACAATACATCTCTCCAGTTAGAATTCAGTTTGGCTTTGTCTATAGTATCTTCTACTGTACCCCACATGTCAAGAAGTCTTCCGATGGCCAGAGAGTACGCACAAGTATTATTTTCACTTGTGCCGTTTGTATCCAATGAAGCATTTAGAAATCCTTGAATGCTCCAAATTATCTCCTGGCAAAATCCAGCCAACTCAACGCTACAAGGAAGCCCTTGGCCATTGCTGTGACCTGCCATTTCACTACAAAGATGACCGAACACAGGAAACACAACCTCTGAAAAACTTGCCTCCAATGTCTCATTGCTCATGTCTTTGATGAATAAATGTCTCATCTTTTGAAGCTTATTGACGAGATTCAGGATAGCTAATGTCCTGCATGAAGTAAGCTCCTCATATGCGGCCTCTGTAGTGTGCAGGAGGTCAAAGTTGGCGCGGAGGTCAATTGAAACAGAGCCAAGCAGGGCCAAGAAAGAGAGGATGCAGGCTGTCAGAATCCGACGAACAATGCGACTACTGCCAGACAGGGAAAATATGGAACACCTAGAAGAACAGGAATACAACTGGTGAATTACTGAAGGAGGCACAAAGTGAAAGTTTACCCCCAGAATTAAAAAATACATATTTTACCTCTTACCTGTTGTGTTGTTTATCAGTCTATATTGTTTTGGTGTGAGTTGCTGAGGTTTGGAGACATAAGGTTGTAGATACTGTATGTCTGCCTTGGCTTATGGTGTTCAAAGAACCAAAAAATATACATTTGAAAAAACTCAGCAGAAATTAGTTTTACCAGATATCAAGACACGATTACTAAAGATAATCCACAGACCTTGTGTGAGCAGCTATATGTTGTATATGTCCCCACTGAGCTCAGTGATGCTTGGTGAGCTCAGCCGAGGAGGACATCATTAATGTTTAAATCTCTCACTGTTACATGAAAGAGCCTCTCATCCTTGAGTAGATGCACGCTTTCTTCTGCACTATGAATCGGTTGGTGGGTGTAGTTTGGTAGAAAGAAAATGGTTCCCTACACAAAACTGCTCATAACAAGGTCTGTGGACTATCCTGATTAAAGAGACATTACTGCTGAGTTTTTCAGATGTTTGTGTTGATGTTGATGTTGATACTGAGTGGTTTTTTTTCAAGCCGAGTGCCATATACTTCCATTATATTGGAGAGAAAGCAGACATCTCTGCGGCCAATATCTCTAACACTCAGCAACTCACACCAAAACTATCTAGTTTGAAAAATAGCACTATACAGGTAGGAGGAAAAGTGTGCATTATTGATTTGGGGTTAACTGTCCTTTTAAGGGTTAATAAATCTATAAACAAACTGAAGTACTTCTCACAAAGTATCCTCGTAACGTCTAAATGCGAAACAGCATTTTTTTTGTCAGCTTCACACCTGTCAAACTGCTGCTTTAAGTAGGCATATACGTCTAATGGTTGGTTTAAAAAAAATCGGATAAATACCCTCATTGCCAACATGGAAAATGTGTGTGGGTTACAGTGTTCAGACACTGTCCATCAAGTACTTTGTTTGAAGCATACTGACACCTTAAATTGTAACAGTATGCTTCTCCAAAAAACAAACAAAAAAGCCTTTGTTTCAATCCAGTGTCTCTCTGACACTGTTCAGCTTGTTGCAGACAGGCTCTGCACCCACTTATCTGTGCTCCCCTTTTTTCTCTGACATGACGTTCAGGAGGTTTTTTTCGGGAGGTGAATTATATGCAGTGGTCTCTTCCCCTCTCTCTAAAAAAGCACCAGTGATTTAAGCTAGTAGAAACATAGAATAAAGCATTTTCACTTTAAAAAATCAGGGTTTTTTCGATACTGCTAGTTGCAGATGCACTTCTAACTCTGTTGGCTAATGCGAAATCATGTATATCTTTATATCATGGCTCATTCTAAGGTAACAAAACCAGAATTCACATTTTCAGGATATTACACACTAAAGAAAACATACTCATTATAAAATATTCTATTTTTGCCAAAATATCCCCCTAAATCCTACATGTCGACCTTTAAGGCCAACAGTATAGTGCAGAAAATGTAGGCTAAACCTGTATTTGAAATCAGAAGTATCTACAAGAGAAATTAATTGATACAAGAATTATCTTTATCTATCATTATGCTTTTAAATGACTATATATATATGTGTGTGTGTGTGTGTGTGTGTGTGTGTGTGTGTGTGTCTGTGCGTGTTTTAGTTGTTGGTTTAATATTGGCCTTTAATGGTAAGGGTTGTGATGCTAAGATAACAAATCCACACCTTTATAAAAACAGATGAGTATTCACTGTTGATAACACCATATATTTAATGTTATTCTATTATATGTTTGATTGGTATGATTTTCTTTCACTATTTCTGAGGTGTTTTCAAAGTAATGTCATGGTACCTGTACTGGTAATACAACTAATTTATTGGTAACACATTGATATATGTTGGTATGCTAACATAAGTAGGGATGTCCCAAATTGGATTGGAAGGATTGGTATTGGGACTGATCAATGCATTTTTTCATTGATCGTGATCAGTTATCTGTTATTGATCTGTTTACATTAATCATCACACAGGTGCCCTAAAGTGAGAGCACAATTTGTGAGAGATATTCGGGTTTGATTGTAATGCTGCTAAATCAATAAGTAAAAAACAGATTTTTTACATGTTCATCTTAAGCAGAATTATAAGTGGAATTGAAATTTTTGTTGTTCATTTTGAACGTACTAGTTGTACTATAATGTGTAATAAGCAGAATTGTGACCAATTTTTATTTGTTGTGACTGGGAATGTTCAAGTTCAGCTATTGATTATATTACTCATTTATAGTGTGCTGCACTTTTATTACAGTGCTATACTAAGAGCAATTTTTGACGACATATGTTACTTTGTTATTTTGTTAAAAAATTTAATGCTGCACTAAGTGGGACTAAGGTAAGAGCCATATATTTTTTAAAAAACCCAACTATTTGTAGTTTGTTTACTTTGTTATTTTATAAAATCAAAACCCCTCAGAAACTGTTTGGATGCAAACAATTTTCCTGTATTACATTGTAGAGCTATTAAACTGTCAGCATATGCGCAGTATTGATTTCAATAACTTTTAAGTACTTTGGGTGTGCATTGTGCAGCTTGTCCAGATAAATATAGGTATTAGATCAGGGCTCTGTATTGGCAGATACTCAATATCAAATGACAAGGACTTGATCAGGACATCCTTAATTGTACTTTAGATTTTTTTTTTCTTTCATTTTTACCATTACCACAAACCATTGGTTTAGTAGAGGCCTGTTTTGTAAATAACTAGGGGTCTTTTCAAACAATAAACGTTGATTTAAAAAAAATATTACCATAGCCCTAAGGGAATAAAAAATGCAAAGAGAAAGAAAGCCGTTGCTTTTTCCTGAGTGAGGACTTTAGGGGAATTATAAAAATAATTTTAAAAAAAAGAATCATTAGTTGCAGCTCTATATGATACATTTGGGAAAAAAATCCTTTTTTAGAAAATCCTATCCTATCCTATATGCCTGCCGTCTTTTTAAAGACAATGAGAAGAGAAGGTGTCATCCATGAGCAGAGTGTCTGTGTCAACCATCACAGCTTCATTATTAAGACAAAGTGAAGCAGCAGACTGGCTGTACTGCAGATAAATTCAACTCCGTGGGAAAGTTTGTGTGTCTCACCTGCACAGCTGGCAGTCGCTATCAGCATCCTGCTGCGCCCTCGGAGCAACCCTCCTCCTCTTGATGAAGCCTCTTTTGAGGGAAGCTGAGGACAAGGTCCCAGATGCGAAACACTCTTTTTTCATCAAGTCCAGTGATGACATGAGACTCGAGCTGCAGGGAGTCACTATCTCAGACGGTGTCTTCATAGGACAGAGTCATGGCAGAGACAGGATCCGTACCGAACTGATGTCCCGTTATTGGAAGTCAGTGGAAGCACCAAGCCTGCAGCAGCGTCTGCTCAACTTCCGGTCACATAGGTGTATTTCAAAATAAACGTTTTAATCGTACTATTAAAATGATGTAAGTGTTTTCTTGTTTTAAAAGTAAAAAGTGACTTTCGCTGATCAGTATCGCTGCAAATAGGTCAAGAAAACGGCTTCTTCAAAGCCTATGGGTATTTAGTAACTATTTTATTTCAACTGACTCTCACTTGTTGACACTTATTGTCTGTCCTATAGAATAACAAGCGGGTTTGAAATCCATTGAAGTGTACCATGTTGATCTCACTTTTGAGGACAGGGTTCCCTCGAATATTATTTGCTGTTTTTGAGGCACCCAACGATGGGGTGTGCTTTTATTTTGACATTGAAATCGTAAGGAGGAAATTGATCGTGCTGCTAACAGATTTTTGTGCCTTTCAGCAATAGGTACAGTCAAAGGCTTTTAACCATCTTAAATCCCTAGGGACTGTTTTGTGCGTTTTACACGCTTGTTATTGTCATTTAAAAAAAATATTTAAAAAAAAAAAAAATATATATGGCATACATTTTGGCAAGATTGTGTATTTTTGATTAATCTTGGAATTTCCAGCTCAGCTCCTAAATACACCATGGAAACAATTTTTTTAGATTCAGACTGTTAAGTGCACAAATGCACATTTGAAGCCCATTCAAACTGCAATTTTTGTTTCCACGGCCATCAAAGCATAAAGACATATATTGTACTATTTATGTGCGAACATTTTTCACAGCATACAAAATCTTAATATGGGTTTCGCCATAAATTCACATGACAGCTATGCCTCAAGTAATAGTGTTTTTTGACAGTTTGAAGCTGACTTTCACATTTCTAATAGCATTTATCTAAATGAACAGCATTAAAAAAAAAACAGAAGTGAGTTGGACTACAAGTCAGCGGCCACTGGTATCAGTTCATATATTAATATCTGTGATTTGTATTTTCTAATATCCATAGCATAAAATTCATAATTCCTGTACTGCTCTAATACTTTATTTTTGTCACTTTATATTGCAATAATGTCAACCACATTTACACATCTATCTACACAATTCACATATACAAGTCCAATATAAGACAAACTCTCAGGACTGCATTTTTTCAGCAGTGTAATATTGCAAAAATTAGGCACATCCTGTCTCAAAAAGATGCAGAAAAATTGGTACATGCATTTGTTACTTCTTGTCTGGATCATTGTAATTCCTTATTGTCTGGTTGCCCCAACAAGTCTCTTAAGACTCTCCAGCTGGTCCAGATTGCTGTGGCACGCGTACTTATGGGAACCAAGAAAAGAGATCATATTTCTCCTGCTTCAGCTTCTTTGCACTGGCTCCCTGTAAAATCCAGAACTGAGTTCTAAAATCCTGCTCCCCACTTAAAGCCCTAAATGGTCAGACTCCATCATATCTTATTTGGCTCACCCTATTGGCCATCTGTAGCACTGCGCTCCGAGAATGCAGGATTACTTATGATTCCTAAAGACTCCAAAGGCAGAATGGAAACCAGAGACTTCAGCTATCAGGCTCCTCGTTTGTGGAACCATCTTGTTTCAGACTCTTAAGAGTAGACTTAAAGAGTTCCTCTTTGATAAAGCTGATAGATAGGACTGGCTCAGGCTTGTCTTGAACCAGCCCTTAGTTAGGCTGATAGCTCTTGTAGGGGGCTTCCTATGATGCACTGAGCTCCTCTCTCCATCTCTCTCTTGGTCTGTAAACATTCATGTCCTATCACTTACTCTGCTTCTTCTCTGGAGCAGGATAGTGGGTCGAGGTTGCACTGATGCTGTGGTGCTGCCCAACATCTACTACTACTGCTACTATTATTAGTCATACTTCTACCATTACACATATAATTATTATTATCACATACATATTCTATGATATATGCATGTTACATACATATTATTAATAACCACCCTAAGTAATATTTCTGTTACTACTGCTGTAGTTATTATTGGCATAAACGTTGCTGCTGTGCATCTCTCTCTCTCTGTCCCGTTCTTTTGTAGCCTATCATTTGTTCATATGGATTACTGTAATTTTGTTATGTTGGTCTGTTTTGGACACACAACATCTATTGCACACGAGGTGGCGGATGTTGTATGCTGTAGGGCCCTCTGAGGCAAATCGTGATCCGCGATTATGGGCTTTTTAAATAAAATTGATTTAACTTGACTTGTATTGGTCCAATTTTTCATTTGGCAGCTGAGTTGACCTGTGTCCACAGTGTGCACCTGTGTAGTCTGTTTCCGACACAGAGCCTTGGCAGTACTCTATTAAAAAGCTCCTCCCATTGGATGCTGCCAATCAGCTAATCTGAGTTTGTTGTGTTGCTCTAACTGCACTGCTGCCCCATTCACCAGCAGCGTTTGGTCTACTACTAAAACCGAGTAAAGTTTGCCACCGTCCATAGCTGCTATTATACTACATCGGTAACACTTCAGAATAAATGTTGGAAACTGGACAGGAAATAAGGATCTGTGTAAATTTCAGGAAATGTAGACAAGGTACTGGCTTTATCCGGAGCTTTCAGCTGTTTTTTTTTTTGTTTTTTTTGGGAGGGGTTTTCAACTTTCTTTATTGACTAAGCTAATCAGTTACAGAACAAAGCATACGGAATCATAGACAGAAGGACGAAACAAACAAAAAACAGATCAACTACAGACCTACATAAAATGAAAAGACAAAAACTAAAAGCAAACAAAAAATACAATCACATCTCATAATACCAGGGTTTGTGTTACATACATCATATTATAATCATTTAGTAACTTAAATGTCTTTTGTTCATAACCTTATCTAACGGGGCGCTATATTGCTGAGAGTCGTGAATACAGTGCATTTTTCCTATGAATATGAAACTTTCCAAAAATAATAAAAGGTTGTATTTGGTCCAGTTTGTTATTTTAAATAATATTTCGATTAAAGTATAACACATCAAATGCATTTTATATACATCTTAAACTTCTTCTGTTAGACAGCAGCATTAGTGGAGATGTCAGCTGTATGGCACAGTCTTCCACAACAGATGGAACTGCGTGAATGTTCGTTTCTGACATAAATACAGTTGTCTGACCAAAAAAAGTCAGGTTTCTTGTATCTATCTTATCTGTAAGTGGATCTTTTGGTCAAATAGTTTCTAATGTATGATGTATAAACATATACAGGCTTTAATTTGGAAGTTTGTTGCCGGAAGTTCTCCATGTCAGTCTCTGTGGCTTGGCCAGTGAACACGCGCGTGCTCTGAGAGGATTGTTGTGTGCGGGTCGAATAAGGAGAAAGCGAAACATAGTGAGGATATGAATCACTTGCTAAGTTTGCGTGTCCTCTTGTAACGGGAGGCTTTGCGGCTCATTCGGTCGGTATAACGTTTGTCGGTGTCGGTAGTGGCGGACTGGCTCGTCGCCGTTCCGGCGGAGGGAGTGAGTAAATGAAAGCGTTGTTTGGAGCTGTTGGACAAAGAGCTTTTCTTCCCTCTGACGTTACCATTGTTGCCGAGCGGAGCGCCTGTTTTCTAACTCCCTCAGAGGGACTTTCGGACTGTAAAAGTAAGCCAACTACTCCCAAGTTTTCTGTTTTTGGAACGGGGCATGGAAACGTTGGCTTTAATACTTTATAGTTTAATTCATTCACATATTCAACTAGCTGCTGTAACGACAGGGCTACACTGATGAACGTTAAGGCTAGCTGTAAGTTTACAACAGTGATTTAGCTGTTACCTAAGGTGTTGAATGGGTTTGGTGTCCGTAAATTTCAGTTAAATCTCATTTGCGCAGTTTAAATGAGAACAAGGAAAGCGAGAAAGGCTTTCTTTACGTTACCGAGTTTGGCTTTAACTTGCTCATCAACGCCCTGTAAGTAAAGTCATATTCTTCACAGCCAGCCAGCTTGATCATACCCTATGTTGCTAATAGTAATAACATTACAGAATCGTGTGTAATGTAGCTATTAAATCAGGCTTTTTTGCTTAGATAATATTCACAACTTGATATTTAATGAGTGATTTTCCACATCAACAATGTCCACACTAATCACACACTGTGATCCTGTCTCAGAGTCAGAATCAGGGGACATTTGTGTAGGGTTTGGGGTTGCAGCGGTATACCGGTTTCATATACCGTGATGTGAAAATGTATATTTATCATATTTGTACATTTGCTTATCTAATTTATTGAAGAAAGTGTAACTGCTCAGAGATCCTCACCTATATATATATATATTTTAGCTATTTTCAAAAGTGAAACTTTTAACTCATACTTTGATTTAAAAAAAAGTTTCAGTTTAAAGTATAGTTATAAAATGTTTGTTGAGACAAAAAAAAACTTGTTTTCATTCTTTTAAGAGTGTTTTTGAGTGATAATAGTAATAATTCTGCTGTAGGCTACAGTGACATTGTGAAGCTGTCATATTTTCAGACTGTTATCATGCAGTGAAAATCTTATACTTTTGCAAACCTAGTGTTCACATTCAAGAAATTTGACTCATTCATTGCAAAAATGCTTGTACAGACATAGACATACAGCTAAAACAAGAATGACAAATCAAAACAAAAAGGTACAAAATAGACAGCACTATTGTGTACACATATGTGATCCTGTTTGGAGAGACTCAGTACGTTTACCTACACTGCTAAGTGGAGCTACAGTTATAGCTCGATTAGGTAATTTAGTTTGACAACTGTCCATGTCCCAGTATACAAGCACTGCGGAACAATCCGTTTATTGACAGAAGCATGTCCGACTCCACAATGTTAGATGGAGATATGCCCTCTCTCAGCTAGTTGCAATTGGCCCTTCTGCTGGTCGACCTATTATGTCACATACCAAACAAGTTAGCAAACAGGTTGCATTTCTGTGTCTCTTCATCTGTCCATAAGTGGCTGGTTCTTGCTCTAGCACTCTCCATGTTGATACCTATGTCTTTTGTTTTCTTCCCTTCTTCTTTTGTTTTTATCTGCTTTCTTCTACAAATTTATACTGTTTGACTTCCCAGTCAAAGCCCAGTGCGGGGACCTAGGCCCTGGCCAGTTAGGGTCCGATTGAGGCATATAAATGAAACAGTATATCGACCATCAACTGCATTATTTAGGTATTTTAGTCGGACTTTGAGAAATTTGACTTGGTACAATTTCAGTTGGACTAACAAGATAACATGTATTTTAAAAGTCCATTTTATGGCAGACTTACGCAATAATTAAACTTTTTCTAACATTATGTAAATGTACTGAGTGTCACACCAGACTGCATTCTGAGATCTGGTAATTCGGGGTTGTCTTGCTCATCAGAAGTCATAAAATACAACTCAAAACAGAGTATGGCATATTGGTAGCCTGCTGTTTACATCAGCAGTCCTTAAATCTCCCTGTTGAATTGGATCCCCATGTATACCACTAAGTGCAAGAAGACTGTTGAAAAAGTAAAGTTAACAGATTACACAAGAGGAAAAAATTCTAAATATTAGTTGACTGTAGGCTATCTATACCAAATTCAGAAGTGGTTCTTAAGAAGTCAAAACAACATCTGTTGTAGCGACTTCAGAGAACAAAGGAGTCGCTGAGAGGTTGACGGGGGGCCTGGTACTTTGGATGACACGCTTGACACACTTCACTGAGATCCGAAAATCGTTTAACTGTTTATTAACAAAAGAGGTTCAAGTCATACCAATGTATTAACCCATAACCAAAACAATAAAAGATAACAGGAAACAGCCAGTATGGTATAAACATAAGTGTATGTGAAAGCGGTCAACAAAAAAATACGGCGACCCAGCTCACCCCCACTCTCTCTCTCTCTCATATGCTGCAAAGGTGAGCTGGCTATATCATCTTGTCTCCGCCCATAATCAGGTGACTCACTTATCCCCTCACTCAATATAGTAAAAGAAATAAGCCAATAAATAAATCGTATAATAAGCAAAACTAAACACATAAAAAAAATGTAACTTATGGCCTACAAAATATACCAGAACAAATTCATCCATGGCTCCTACATACATCTGTCACATGTCAAGCTAAACGAAACATGGTACTTTTGCCAAAACATTGGTCCACATTTAGGGAATTCTTAATCATTTTAATTCCCATGTCCGTATAATTTGAGTGTTGCATTCTTTGTGTATTTGAACAGCAGCTATTAGGGCTCAGGCCCAGGTCCACGTGGCAAGCGCTTGTTGAGTTTGCTCTGCCTCTTCTGTTGACAGGTGAGGGGCAGCCTGTGCTCCAGTCATGACCTCTGGGAATGGGAACACTAACAGCAGCCAACATAATGGAGAGAGCAAACCAGCCCAGGCCCTAGTCAAGTCCCACATCCTCACCCATCTGATAGAAGGCTTTGTTATTCAGGAGGGTGCTGAGCCTTTCCCTGTAAGTACTGCAGCTCTGCAGGAGTCAGTGATCACTGCATGACAGAAATGGTCATCAGACACCTGGGAGTTGCTGTCAAAAAAACTGGCCAGTTGACAGGAAATGAATAACAGTTTAGTGGTTTGTTTTCAACCTGTCTGATCAGCTGACTGCTCATGTTTCTTGGCCTGCTGTTAGTGTTGTCACAAGGCAGGTTTCCATTACAGATTTGTGCTAAACTTAAGCAATATTTTTGAAATGTCAATAAAACACAATTGCGAGATGATGGTTTCCATTAAGTGATATTCTGACACTTCTCCTCTGGTGATAACATTCCAGTAACCATGGTGATGGATGATCAAACATTAGCAGCTTTATTTCTATTGCAGCCACGACACTAGCTGCCATTATTTCAAATCCAAGGTCATGTAGGCGTGTTATGAAGCTGTAATCGAAAGGCAAGCTCCTTATATATTGGAGCAGACACGTATGAGGGATTTCTGGGAGGTGATAGTCCACGATTTCACAGGAATTGTGGATTCAAAACTTCTGCTCAACTTTTGAAGAGTTATGTGATGCAATAACAGCTCTGGTAGTTCCTGCAACATCACGAGGGGGCCAGTTCCTAGCAATAAGCACATAGACATAACATCATACGACCTTGAAATGACAAAAAAGTGTTTCCATTGCAGTTTTGCCAAATATGGCTTTTTGGAATTGCCTGAAATAAAACCTCATACAAGCCGCTAACTTTTTTGTTGTAAATGGGAGGTTTTCTTTCCGTAATTGGTTGGTTTCCATTAAACATATTTTATATTCATAAATTCAATTTGTGCAATTTAAGGGGTTAATGGAAACCCACTTACAGTCATATGTAAGCTAGTGACTTGTTGAGTGCAGTGTTATTACTATAAAAGGAAGTGTGAGGAACCATGAAAATTAGTCAAAGTGATCTGATAATGACTCCATCATTTTTAGAGACATGATTTTCTGCATAAATGAATGCAAAGCAGACAGGCTGAGGTGAAACAGAAGATGGAAAACTCGTAAACTGAAAATCACACTGCAGTGCGTTTATCGTTATTTATTTATTCTCCAGTATAATTATGTATTAAAACAATCAGAAAGTGAACTTTTCTCTCACGAATGTATCTGCCCTGATAGTTTCTGACCATCAGGAAGATCACAACTCTGATTTTAAAAGGGATGAGGGATGATAACTTGTAAAACGAGTATCTGGTGCGGATAATGTACTTTTAATTAGCATGAGTATCACCCTGAGAAAAACGTTTCAATATCCATGCCTGAGATAAAGGAAAATAGATAATCAAAATGCAAATTTGGTAGCACGCACACACACACAAAATCTCACTATGATCACAGATGCATGATGGAGCAATGCCTCGACCTCGGTGTGTAGAAAACATCCAAAGTCAGCTGAGTTGGTTAGAGAACTTGGCTCAAACAGGTGGTGGTGCAGTCCCAGGTTACGACTGTCAGGGCCTCTTTTTTCCCTCCATCAGGTTACTATGTGGTTTAAAAGTTATCCAGCATCGTGCTTTTGAGAATAGAGTAACAAGGCTGACACTATGTCCGTGTTAGATCACCTACACGGGCTGTGTCTGCATAATCACCCAGCTTCACTTTTTTGCTTTAAGTATATTAGGCCTGTTATTCTATTTTCATTTAAATTTGTCAATATGGTTGACCTGACACCATTTTCTCTGGCTCATAAAAATAAATAATAGTGTAAGAAATATTACAAATTTGGGTGTGGTTGTGTAACCCCACAACTCTCAGGTGGGGTCGGGGCTTTATAAAATGAACGGGTGTCAGACCATAAGCATCAACATGCAAAAGCACAGCGCAGAAAAAACACAAATACAATGAGGTAACACGCCAAATGAGAGTGAATTTAGGGGTCGGCTTTTTCTTTCACTTTTGGGGGTCAGCTTGTTTACCAACAGCAACCAGTAATCCTGCATAGTATACCTCTAGCAAGAGTGAAACAGAACCATAGAATTTCTTGACCACCTGTCGCGTTTAGTTTCAAAATTTAGGGATGCCCTCACCCCCACCCCTTTCTCTCCAGGCCTCCTGGCATTCTCTTCTGCCATCAGTCAAATCCGTTTTTTTAAACTATCCTTTTATCTGTTCACTTCAGTACTAGACTTTCATCCGGTTTGCCTTATGCAGTTCTCGTACTGAAATGTTGCATTAAAAATAATAACTTTTGCGAGTTAGACAGTGAGGGGAGTTTTTTTCTCTAAGTTGTGTTCTGCTTGCCCCTCTCCTACGCACCTGATTGAAAATAGATTTGCAAAGTTTTCTTTTGTTCCATCCTCAACTATACTATTCAAGGAGAAGCCAGAGCATGCATGGGCATCTTGTTTTTATTGTGTTTTGTGACTAATTTCAGTCTTTATCAGCCGACATAATGAAGTCTGTTATTTTCTAAATGCAGGTGGAACGTCCGTCTTTCTCAATTGAGAGCCTAAGGAGACACACGTCAGACTCTAAGATGGACGGCCTCTCACCAAAGGGTAAAGTTGTGTAGACCAGCTCTCAGCAGCACTGTTCCATTGTTTCTTCCTCAGAGTATATACCTCAAATGTGATAGAATATACAAAACATTATGTTGTCACAGGGCTGCACTTTCTCTCAGTATCAACATATTTCACATGATCTGGTTGGTTCATCATGCTGAATTGCATTATGATAATAATAATTGGACATTTAATCTTCAAACTGATTAACTTTATTTCTTTTTTTGTAAATAGTCACTTATTCTGAATTGGATGCTGCAACAAGTTCCAAAAAAGTTAGGACAGGAGCATGTTTACACAGTGTGACATCATACACGCACACGCACACGCGCACACACACACACACACACACACATACATACATATATATATATAAACTCACACTTTAACTGGAGTATGAGATTGTTTCTTGCCAGACAGCTAGTTTGCATACGTCACCCACCAGTAGGAGCGTTTTATTGTTTTTTTGCAGTGCATTCTGGTAATTATAGGTTGTCTTGAATGAAAGTGTCCTTATTCTCTGTTTTCTCTGCTCAGGTAGGACCACTTCCAAAAGTATTTGCCTCTTTCTACTGCAGAGACAGAACTGTTTAATTAAAAGACCATCTGTCTTGCAGTGAAATGCTTCATTAAATAATTATAATTTTCATTCAATTCTGATATACTTATCTTCAAACATCCACTATCCAACCCACATTTTTTTTTACCAGAACCAAACCTTGAAATAAAATTAAGACAAAGTATCGCCCTCGAATCACCTGTATGTGCTTGTGGCTTGCAGGTACTCGACCTGATGCATGCCTCTGCTGTTTGTCTTTGTCCAGCTGACTGAATTCATTGTGTGCTCCCTCAGAGTTTAAGGCCCAGCAGGAGCCCATGCTGACCTGTGAGCTGTGTGGCAGGATGGATTTTGCCTACGTCTTCAAAAGGTCCAAGAGGTTCTGTTCTACAGTGTGCGCCAAACGGTGAGGCAAGACAGGAGGACAGTACTGTCCCTTAGTCTTCTTCATTTCTTCAGTGTAAAAAGTTACATTTAGAACCTTTAAATATATATCTGGCAGCTGTCAGACACTCACTGCTGGTGCGCCCCAAAAATGTTATACATTCACACACTCTGATTGTGACTCACATATGCAGTGAAATGCTGCACTGTGCAGCCAGACTGTGAGCTTTGGTTTGGCACAGACAGACACCTTACAGAGCAGCTGTAAATACATGATGTACATATCAGGAGCTTACTGATGTAATATCCCATCAGGCTGTGCAAATAAACAGTAATAAAGATGAACTAGCTAATATTCACCATCAGGCTGACGTCTTTACGATGAGTTCCAGCTCACTTTGTTTACTGTTTTGCAGCTACAATGTGGGATGCACAAAGAGAATGGGTCTCTTTCCAAACCGCAAAACCACCCTGGAGAACATGAAGAAACAGAGAGCACTGAATGAAAACCACAAAAACTGCAGTTTAGAGTCTAAAAAGAAGGTGAGAAAACTGAGCTTTTGACTTTTCATTTTCAGGATTTCAGTATGTTAGATGCAAATACAATTTCAACAGGAACTAAACACCCCACTTCTGACTTCTGTGCCTCCTCCCTGGAAGGCGAAAAACTATTCAACCAGGGAGAGTGGCTAAGGATACGTCCACATTACTCCATATTAATTTAATATGCCTCAGAATTGCTACATATCAGCCTGACATCCTTATTAACCTTCATTTTTAGCAGCCCTAAAACGGAGAAGTTTGAAAACACATCCTCTTATTTCAAAAACTCCAGTGCTGCATTTTACTGCAGACGGGCAGAAATGGAACAGTTTGGAAATGCTGATGCGGTCACCCGTTTGCTGATTGGTCACGCCCAAGTCAGGAAATGAGCCTCGACTACCCGGCGTTATTTTTACATAGATAACGAATTACAGGCATTGCTGACTTTGTCTCTGCTAGCAGCTGTTGTGCGGTTAAATTTTGCATCTAATCATTGCTTGTAGCAATGATTCTTGTTTACACCAGCTCACGCATGCGCAGTGTACCTGAATGGCCATGTGATGTGCATTTTAGGGCATGTCTGTATGGATGGAGATTAAAGCTGCAACACTGGTAAAACGTTTATATGGACAGAGATTGTTTTTGTTTGAGTCCATCTTAAATTTAAAGCAGAGTAATGTGGCTGTAGCCAGTCACTCCTCCATCGGGCCTCAATTTGCGCTTACAGTCTATTAACGGCACAACAAAAAATCCATACACATAGGTTTTCAACTAAAAAAAGTGATTTGGGGGTTGAGTTACTCTTGAAGTCTTGGCTCCTCTCGACTTAGGCCACATTTAGACGAAAACAGCCCTACTAAAAACGGAAAAGTCTTTCCGTCATGTTTTTAAAACATATTATGATGTCATTGATAACATGATAACACTGAATAATAACATTGTGAGAAAGATCCTCGTGTACATGGATCCACAAAAACAACCAAAAACGCAGTAGCCAGGTCAGTAGTTAGCAGTGTAACGTTGTGATGACACACCACAGATGAACACCACTTGCATGTGTGAAGTGCAGCCATGATGTCACTGCTCTCACAGGATCCATGCTTTGCCAGTTTACAGGGCAACAAAAGAGGTGTTTTCAAAAGATTACTCTGGAACCCGGTTTCAAAAGTTTGTGTTTTCATGGCGAAAACACCGTTGTCATGTAAACGAAAGGCCAAACCACAACAAAAGTTTAATGTTTCATGCAAGAACCGTTACCATATCAACAGCTCCTTAGTCTTTGATAGAAGTGTAATATTGAAACCTGTCTGACTACTTCCTGTGTGCAGAAGCCCTCTGCCTCTGCTGCTGCTGCTGCTGCTGCTGCTGCGTCTCTGTCCACTGGTCAGTCACTTCACCCTGCACAGGGGGAGTCCAGCCAATGTTCAGACTTGTCTGGCTACAAAAGACCTCCATCCCCCCCGTCGGCCATGCAGCCCCACACCTTCCTGCCCAGTGACCCCGGCCAGTGGAAGATAGAGGACGTCTACGAGTTCATCTCCTCTCTGCCAGGTGGGCGCTGCCTCAGCTCCTCCGGGATTTTATTTGTTCATATCCAGATGTTGTGCAGATTGTTGCTTCAACATAGGCCCCTGGTTGAATTGGTTGGACACTGCTGTATCATGTTTATCACCTTTGAAGACACTGAAAACTTGTTTTCAGTGTTTCACTGTAAGCAGTGAATACACTATTTTCTGCCAGAATTCAGTTTTATTTTATTTATTTATTTACTCATGTTGTTCATCAGGTTAAAAATGTTTGAAAAGATGAAACCACACCTATACCTATATTTATACATGATGAACACCAACAGGCTGAGTATAGTTACCAAGTGACAATCAACAATTCAAAAAATGACATAGCAAATACACAGAAAAAGTTCATTGGGAGAGAAAAAATGTGATGTCAAGGCCAAAGTACAAAATGATTGATGAAAACATTGTATTCAAGATTCCTTGTTTTGAAATTAATCTTTATATCAAAATACTTTATACTGAAATCCATCATCAGTTTACATCACCTATATTCAAAGTTGTATAAAATTGAGATTAAGGGAGAACTGAAGTATTCTCCAATACATGAAACAGACACCTAAAAAACAAATTAAATTCCATTAAAGGAAAATGGACAAATTCCAATAATTAATTAATAATTCCAATAAAGGAACAAAAATCCCACGAGGAAAGACACTCACCTGTTATATTAACAAACAACCCTGTTATATTAATAAACAAATTTACACAATTTGTGTGTCAGAGCCGAGAACACATACAAAAGCCATTACAATAACACCATAATAATTTAATTTAGAAGAAATGTTTAATCTCATCCTCTTGATTTTAACCTCTGGGTGTCAGAGTTCGGAGGGTGAAGATATAGAAACTCTCTAACTCTGGAGTCAGAGAGGATTCAAATCTCCTCCTCTAATGTGCTGGATGTCAGTGTACCTCAGAGCGGCCACAGGGTGATCAGCCTCTCTGAAATGCACCACCAGGTTACACTAAATCACATAGCTTGTGGAGCAGGATATGATGCTTTTTATTTTCAGGGTTTTGCCTGTTAACGGGTTGGTGTATGTGGTAGGGGTCAACCGATATTGGTTTTTCAGGGCCAATACTGATTATTAGTAGTTAATGACACAGATAAACAATATTTGGAACCAATATGCATTTACAATAAAAATGAAAATCTTTCTTTCAGTATTTAGAATTTGAAATATAACAATATAACAAACTCCAACACAAAACTCTGTATATGCCTTTAGCGAATGTTTAATCAAAACTGAAATGTTCAACATCATAAATGGCAAGCTCCCAGCAACTTTTTTTTATAATTTTAAGCAAAAATTTAAATAAAAATGAATAAATAGAAATAGCTCTCTGTGGTTTTACAAAGTAAAAGTTCCTCCCTTATCACACTCTTTGCAATTTTAAATTGATTCATTTTATTGGCAATGATTAAAATAAAACACCCTTACAGATAATCGGCAAAATGCTAAATATCAGCCCCAATAATTGGCCAGGCCGATAATCTGTCGACCTCTAGTATGTGCTACACTTATATGTAAAATTACACTGAGAGCATGAACCACCCCAACACTGTTTCCAGGCCAGTCAATCAGATCTAAACAGAGTTTGTAGTGCACTCTTAATATCAAAGTATTTAATTCTCCAAAACAATCCTTTACTCATGAGAAAATAGCTGTTTCTTGTAAAGCAGCATTTCTGATGGATCGCAGACGTTTTTTCTTCCTTTCTCTTATAAAAAAATGCAGTAAATGAAGATGTTGTGCCTACATACAAATACAGAGAACTCTAATACCAACCATGTAAAGAGGTGACAAATGAGTGCAGTAAGCCGTCCTGGTGATTATCATGAGACATGAGTGCAGCACTCTGCAGAGCTGACTGATGTTGCTCTGTGTCTGCAGGGTGTCTGGAGATCGCTGAGGAGTTCCGTTCTCAGGAGATCGATGGACAGGCCCTGCTGCTGCTCAAGGAGGACCATCTCATGGGAACCATGAACATCAAACTTGGCCCTGCGCTCAAGATCTTTGCCCAAATAAGCACGCTCAAAGACTCGTAGCCCACCCCACCCTCCACAGACTGCTGTCAGAGGAGGCTCGGCTGTGATGGACACACACCATGTGCTCAGGATCCCACATGGTGACCAACATGTGAGTTGAGTTCAGGTTCTGAGCCAGAATAGTTTGCTGGACTTTTTTTCCTGTTGAAGACGAGGACATCAGCTGGAACTGTCCCACTCACCTTTTACACTGGTAACTTTACTCTGGCACTGCTTTAGGAAAACTGCAGCCCATAGTTTGACCAGACTGTCCTGTTAGGTAGGCTGTGTTGGGAAAAGTGTTTCTTTGAGAACATGTTGTTTTCATAATTTATGACTGTTGGGTTCCTGCAGGGGAGCTTGAAGGTTAGCTGTTGATTTGTTGTAGCGTTTCTCACAGGAGGATGACTGTGGAGTGTGCTTGCTGTTTCAAATAACAAACCTGCTTGATTACAGGATCAAAGCCATGAGCATCCTGTGCAGACCTAAAGTCAGTTCATACTACCTACATATGAAGGCCCTGCAAAAGACTGAATCAGTCCTAAAACCCAGAAATGGGTTAGCATTTCAGCACCTCCGGTTTCTTCGTCTCAAAGTCAGTGGTTTTTTGAATGAGGTTTTGGTTAGAAGCCTAAAATAAGGTCTGTGGTTAATACAAGCTGAAGAGACTTTCACATTTTGTTCTAATGGAAAACCTTGAAAATCAGACATTTTTTTATGAATATGTCTGAGAGTAGAATAGAATGATAAATTATTTTATGTGCCGTATTGGCTAAATATTTAAACTTAGAAGCCAAGAACAGCCATGATTGCAAATATTCTTCAGTGCACGAAGAGTGGTATTAAATCAGAGTGCTAACAGGCTGCTAAACACCAGTGAAAAGGCGATGCCAGAATGTTTCACTAGACTAGAAAACACATCGTGAGTTGGTCGTTAGCCCAAGTTTTGAGCTGTAATCTGGCAGTAAAAAGCAGCTGTGTGTCTGAGCTTCGCTGTGTTCTGCGCTCTGTAGATTGTCCTGCTGCGTTGTCCTTAGCATATCACATGCCTAAATAATTATAACCAGTTAATTATTAATACATTAATTTTAGGTCCTGATAGTATGTTTGCTTCATTAGGAATTTGCAAGATTCTCTTATAACATCCTTGAAAATAAAAGTGAGTGCTTGAAAAAGTACTTGAAAGCCCTTGAATTTGACTTGCCCATGTGCATACAAACTCTGTAACAAGTGGCTAAATGAGAGACTACAGAACGTCGTCACCCCGAGCCACGCTAAACTCCGTCCTACAGCCTCGTTGTGGAGGGAATGTGGAGTTATAGGACCATAGTGTAGTTAGCTTATAGCCTAATGTTAACTTTTCACTTCTGGTGATTGGATTTAGCTTTCAAAAATCCTGAAAGTGCTGTTCATTTGTAAAGATTACCTTGCTGAGCAAAATGTGTCTGTATGTGTGTTTGCCACAGAGCTTTTTTTTTGTAATAATCTAACATCCATTGCAAAAACCCAGAGGCTTTTTGATGAGGGAACCAGGACAAAGCTAACTGCATCAGCCTAAAGTAAAAACTCATCCCTGGGGCCCTCTATGCTTTCTCCTTGAACTCAAGACATTTCAGTCACTGAGCAGAACCTAAAATTCAGTACAGGAAGAATTTTGAAAATCTTAAATTAGTTGATTGTAGCTATCTTTTGAGCAACTTTTTAAAAAATGGCAGCAGGAAGGTACATGAGAAAAATCATGATGCTACTCTAACTTAGAACGGTCTCTTCCATTAAAATGAATACAAACCATCTCAAATTAAAGATCAAAGGTGTGAAACACAGGAGAAGGATGGAATATAAATTTGATCTATCATCTAACCGGAACCTAGCCCCCCCGCAGTGCACTGAAACCACACCAGATGATACAAATTGATGCAAAACAGACGCTGTTGCTCGAACTACAGGCTGTTCTTCTGCATTCTACACTTTGAGAAAGTATAGAAGTGAATCTAGAAACAGACTCCTCGAAACCTCTGTCTCTGTCTGTCTCTGTCTTTGTCTCGCTCTCTATCTCTGTCTCTTTCTCTGTCTCTCTTTAGATCAAACCAAAAAACTATGCAGTACTGATTTAATATAACCAAGACTGTGTCACTGCACTGCCTATTTCTCACCTCAGATGTTTTTAGAATCCTATTTTAAGTGCCCTGTTTAGCTTTAATGATAATGAACAGTGAGTGGGCACCATACTGCTTCCTGCAAACAAGTCCAAAAAAAAAAAGATCAGACTGTAAAAATAGATCAAACAGTAATCTTTGATTGTACACAATTGTTTCCATTTCAGTGGAAGAGATTTCTCTTGGTGATGCCATCAGATTGAGTTGACTAGAGTTTAGTTGTTTTGTGACTTCATGTACCATAAATCCAGAATGTGTGCTTGGTCTTTGAATTGGAGGACTGGGAGCAGCAGGACAGTTCCGGCCTAACATCATCAGAAGGTCTAGAGAAAAGCCATCCAACAACTCAAAAGCTATCTAATGACACTGACACAGAGTGATGCAGGAATGAGTCCAGGTTCCCTCGTCTCACAGTTGATGTGTTTTTGGCCAGAAGTCTGAAATAAGGCCTGTGGTTAACACAAGCTGAAGAAACTTTCATGTTTTGTTCTACTACATAAAATACATCAGTAAATAGCCCCCTGTGAACTCTGAAGCTTTTATGTGTTGTTGAAGTCATACAACTGTGATGTCAACATCAGCTTTTTACTTCTGGTGATTGAATTTACACTTCAAAAATCCTGAAAGTAGTGTTCATTAGTGAAGATTATCCTGCTGAACAAAATGTATAAGTATCATAAATGTTTGTTTGCCACAGAGCTTATTTTCTGCAATGATGCAAAATCCAATGGAAAAACCCCAGAGGCTTTTTGTCAAGGTTACCAGGGCATTGTTAACTCTATGTTGGACTACAAAAAAGAAAAAAGAAACCCTGCCATCCCTGCCTCACTCTGTTGTGGCTTATTATTTATTGTTCAACAACCATTAATGAGGTCCAGACCAGTTCTGTGTGTAAACAAGACAGATTTGAAGTAAGTGGATGACTTTTTCACTCGTTACAGTCCATTATTATCTCTGTTTCCAGTCCTTATGCCAAGCAAACTAAACATGTCCTGGGCCTGTCTCTGCTGAACACAGAGAGGAAGCCCAGGAGGAAATTTCAAAATAAAAACTAACCCTGATACCACTGTACACAAGAATTTTCCCTCAATATCAGACCACTCACAAAACACCTTGATTGAATGGCCAGTTGCTTAGTTGTGATAATTTAAGATCCACCGGCCTGAAAACAGATACTGATGACTTTAGGTTTTGGAAATCATAGCACTGACTCAATTAAGCTCATGTTTTCAGGTAGAGGCTGATCGATACTTCTGTGTCACAGTGTCTCTGTACAGGGGCTGGACAGGACAACATCAACACATCTCTAATGGAACGTAACGCAGCGTAATTTTCTCTTCACTGATGGAGTAGTTAGCAGGAATGTTGGCCCACATTTCATTAGATGATTGAGTTCTGTCAGTTTTGTCCAATAGGTATCTGCTAAGGCTAGCAGTATTCTCTCCTACATGTTTCTTGTTGAGAAAAGCTTTTTTTTCATGTAGTAAAGCCATTTTTATGCAGACGTTGTGTTCACCCTCACTGATGCAGCTTTGTATCAAACTGTGGAGGAGAATGAATGCAAACATGAAATTTCTCATGTTCAACTGTAGGCTTGGGTGGTATGTAATATTTCATGCCTTCATACCTTTCTGAAATTTCACTGGGGTACACAGTATATGACGGTATAAGTGTGAGGCACTAACTGTCCCCCTAATAAATACACAATAGCAAAAACATGTGAAGAAAAGTAATATTCTCACACCTATTTTCCTTATTATTCACTCATTCAAACTCAACAGAAACAAAATAGAACTCACTTGTATGTCTTGGTTACTCTTGTTAAATAATCTAGTTAGTAAGTCTACTGTTTCACCAATCACCAGCTTCGGTTAACATGCTGTTATTCCCCACAGTCTCTCTCTGCCTTCTGGCTGTCGGCTGTTTACAGTCCTGTAACTTCTCCCTCCACCATTAGGCATCGCTGTGTCTTTCAGCTCAGCTGCCTGTTTTACCCATAGAGACCGGGGACTGAGCTCTGGTGGTGTGCGCTGTGCACTACATACAGTGAGTTTAATAGAAAGAGAAGCGCTTATATTTATGATGGTATTGAAAAAATATACCTTCAGGATTTCTAAAAGCCTTGGTATAATGTAATACTGTGATTCCGCCCAAGCCTATTCCACAACACTGCTACTCAGTGATGCAGCAGTGATATTACAGTGATCAGGTAAAGTCTATGCACACAGGAAATAACCGCCATAAGTGCCTATGGTGACACAGTGACACAGAAGTATGATTCAGCCTTTAAAAACTGTGTGAAAGCCTCTGAATATTTTGTATGTCATGGGATTATACTTTTACCAAAGTCAAGTGTCACTGCTGAACTGCTGTCACTAGAAATGTGTTCAAGCCGAGGTGTGCATTTTTCATGATGTCCTGGTTTCTTAGAGATGATATTAAATGTTTGAACAGTTGTTTCCCAAAGGAGCCTGTCTGCTGGACCAAATGCAAACAAGTCTGGAACCTCTCACTTCATTTTCCATTTGCAAGGGCTGATATCAACAGGTTATTAACATTTAACAATGATGCTGGAGTTAGCTGTCCATTCAGCAGTTAAGGGGAGAGTAAAGGTGCATGCTTAATAACTGATCCTCAGCTTTTTGCACCCCCTGAGGTGAAAGCGTGTTAGATGTTTAAAGTAAATCTTCAGCGCTGTGTTTATCCCACTTTCACTTTTGTGAAACCTTTATTCTATTTGTGAAAACGCAAAAAAAGGGAGTTTTTCACATGCTGACCACAGTGGACCAGATCTACGTACATTAAAAATGACTACTTAGACGGCTCAAAGTTGGACTAGATTATTCCAGAGAAGCTAAAGATTATTTAAAACACGAAAAACAACAACAACAACAAAAAAAAAAAACCAAGAAGCGCTGTGCACAGCTGTTCCTCTCTCCTGGGTGCCAGCCGGTGCAGAGTAACAATCAACCAAAGAAATGAAAGTTCCAGTTCACAGCAGGATGCTCAGGCTGAAACCTTGATGAATAGTTCACATTAAAAGCAAAAGAAAGAGCGAACTAGGCATTTCGCATATTGCTTCATCACTTTTGCTGACAGGGAATGACGTTCAATGAAATGATTAGATTTTGGTGGTCGAAGGTGAAGGTCACAGCGACATTGCTCATAAAACAATAATTCAAGAATTCATACGCTAATTATGACAAAATTACACACAAATGTCTCAAAGGATATACTGATGAAATGATGGCATTTTATAACTGACATCATTCCTGAGGAACAGAAGGGGACACATTTGGTCAGATACTTGGTGACACTAATCACCATACCTATATACAGTATATACACCATATACACTATATACACACATATATATATATATATATACTATCCAATTACTTTTTTATGATTTTTTTCCCCAACATACTACACTATGACCTTTTTTATTAATTGTAGAACGACATACTATTCTTTGACATTTTTTGACTGACATAATATATTATGGGGTTTTTTCATGACCTTTTGTCCGACATACTATATGATGACATTTTTATGATTTTTTTGATTGACATAGGCTACTATACTATGAAGTTTTATCTTTTTTTGACTGTCATATGATAGTATGATATTTTAATGATTTTTTTGATCGACATACTAAAACATGACCTTTTTAATGAATTTATGAACGACATACTATACTATGACATTTTTATGATTTGCTGATTGACGTACTAGATCCTGCTTGATGCGACCTTCTTGATGTGAGGGTCTAAGGTCAGAGGGATATCATACGCTGTAAAGCCCTCTGAGGCAAACTGTGATTTGTGATAATGGGCTTTATAAATAAAATTCACTTGACTTTGTTTGACTATAATATGACATTTTTAACCATTTTTGACCAACATACTACAGTATAACATTTTCAGGATTTTTTGCCCGACATATTATGGTATGGCATTTTTTGATTTTTGAATGTGACATTTCTTTATCATTATTAGAATGACATACTATGCTTTGACGTTTTTATGTTGCTTTGATAGACATACTATCTGGGGTTTTTTCCATAATCTTTTGACCCACATACTATAAGATGACATTTTAGTGTTATTTTATTTAGTTTTATTTATATTTTGACTGAAATACGAAACTATGACATTTTTATGAATTTTTGACCCACATGCTATGCTATGACGTGGTTTGGATTTTTTGACCGACATGCTATGACATTTTTAGGATCTTTTGATTGACATGATATACTGTGAATTTTTTAATGAATTTTTGAAGAACATGCTATTGTATGACATTTTTATGATTTTTTTGAATGATATACTTTGTTATGACATTTTTCTGAATTTTTAAATGAATGCTATACTATGACGTTTTTATAATTTTTCTTGACCGACAACATAGTATGACATTTTTATAATTTTTTCACCGATATACTATACAATGATGTTTTTATCATGTTTTGACTGATATACAATACTATGATTTTTTTTGACTGACATACTACACTTTAATAATTATAATATATCATAAATACAGTTTCTGGCCATGTATCCCTTGTTATAATATATTCTAATCTCTGTGTCTCTCTCTCTCTGTCTGTCTATCTGTCCCGTAAACTTTAATTTTCAGGTTGTTTTCTTGTTGGCATGTGAATGTAACACACACAAAAAAAACTGACGTCAATCCAGATTTTAAGGGGTTAAATTTATCTCTTTTTTTTTTACCAGTTAGAATAAAACATTGCAAGTCTGTATTTATTCCCCGTGGTTCACGCCAGACTTCATCCGCTTTAATAACAAAAAAACATCTTGCAGTTCCAAACCCACAAATATATTAAACAAATTGTCTGACATCACTGTGAATATTCTAAGAATAATTTTACTGATTTATTTTCCCCGATGTAAAACAAAATCAAAATATTTTTGAACTTCAGTTTTACATGATCACAATTCATTCAAGTACAAATGAATCTGATTCTGGCTGCAGCCATGACAGTAATAAATTATCCATGAAGGCACACTCAGTAGTTCACATGAAATAAAGAAACAGGATCAAACCCACATAAAGCTCAACAACCCGCAAACATTCTTAATGAGATGACGTGTAAAACATACACACTGACGCGACAAGAATCTGTCCAAAGAAAGAGTCTGACACATTATCATTATTGTGACTGAATAAGGCCATAAGCTGCTGCATTATCAGACTGA
This sequence comes from Plectropomus leopardus, assembly GCF_008729295.1. Taxonomy (NCBI): domain Eukaryota; kingdom Metazoa; phylum Chordata; class Actinopteri; order Perciformes; family Serranidae; genus Plectropomus; species Plectropomus leopardus. Next base: position 3,343,842 of record NC_056470.1, on the reverse strand, counting down.
CTTGATGTGACAGGAGAAGAATGTGGGAGTCAGGAGGAGCAAATGATAAGAACCTGATCATAGATTGGTGCCAAATAACAGTTGTCATTACCTTCGATATAGAAATGTATTTAACGGAGGTGACAGTGGACAAAGGGATCAGTTCAGTACAAACATTTCATGAAGCACATTGTGTTAGAAAGGTACACCGGGCCCCTCCTCACAAAGTCTCTGTGAAGATGCATGTGGTAAATCAGGGGTTAAAACTTGCCAGTATGTTGCACTGCCTCCCCCGCCCTAGTCAGTGACATCACACCTGGTATTCATGTTTATATGGAGCCCCTCTGGTGACATTTGATTAAAAATAATAATAATAATTCAACCTCTGTAATGGGATGGTTGTCTGCTTTGGAGGTGTCAGGTTTAGATTGGTGCCATTTATTATTCATGAAAAAAAGTAATTACATTCAACTTTTATTTTCAAGAGTATAAATTGTATAAATTGTTATTATTGTCATGGCGAACATAATGTCAATAATAATGCTATAAGAGGCCGGAGGAGCTACGTGAAGCTGGACACGTCACTGATGGAGATGCTAAATGAAATAGGGCAGTATGGAGCGGAGAGAGAGAGAGAGAGAGATTTGCAAAGCTTGAGGTCTACTTTTAAGTATATATCTCATGGCCACACTTTAATTATCTTAATTAATCTTATCCAGAGTATGTTTGAACTCCAAGGGCCAGCTTAAAGATGGTCCTGGATCAGAAGGATCTGGATTTGGAAATCCCAGGTTTTGCTGTACAGGGTCAGTTCATCCCTTTGATTTTGGTGCCAATTTTTAAACCACCACTGGATGGCCTCACCCTTATCCAAATTTTTCAAGATTACCAAATCCAGACAGCCAGCGCTCTGACTGGGACTACACATCTCAAAGCAGACTATCTCTGTGAAGAGCGAGCAGCAGAGTAACAGTGTGTGTGGGTTCACTGAGATGTTTTTATTGGAAAAGACAGAAAACAGCACGAGTAATGCAGCTCTTACAAACTGCTTTGATATTAAGTGACCAATGAAAATGAAAATGAAAGTAATTATCTCAAAGATTTTTATTTCAGTCACTATCTGTCAGCGAATGAGGTAACTCAGCAGTGACTGAGGTTATGGCACGCCGATGAAAGCTCTTGCATTTGCAGTTTAAGGACCTGGATATAGATAAATTGACCAGCCTGGTTTCAATATGCTAGCAAACACTGCAGCTGGTGATTATCACCCAGAGAATGAAGCTGAGATCTTTGAAATTAGAACTTGAGATCATTTTGATTGCTTTTGACAGATATTTAGAGGAATCGCTACAATACCTTTTCTAACATTCTTTTACTGCACTTTTCTCCTGGATTTGTTTAACAGTGACTGTGGTATGTAGAAAAAGTAGATATTAGACTACCCATTAAGCCTTTCGGTAATGTATTTAAAAAAAATAAAGAAATTTGTTCCCGTAAAATAATCCCAAAAATAGCTAATAGAGTTACAATAACAAAGATCTCTCTTTGGTGGCCTCGTGGCAATAAGCAGTAACTGCAGTGTGTTTACTGGCAGACTAAGCTTTGAAAACAGGCTGGAGAATTTATGTATTGGAATAATTATAAATCTGGTTCTGAATACTGCAAATGTGTGGGCTTTCATCAGTGGGCCACAGGCTCAGTCAGCATTGTGTTAGCTCATTCGATGTTAGCGACTCAACAGACATTCATTAGAATGAAAATCTTCAAAATGCAGTGATAACTTTAATTTGAACTTTTATATGAAAGACGTTTCTAGCAATTTTATCCCACATGCTGTTTTCTGTCTCTTCAAATAAAACACTTAGTGACCCAAACTGACTTTTCCTCCTGCTCTTCACGGAGCTACTAGCCAACATTGTGATCTGTAGTCCCATTTAGAGGACCAATAATCCACATTTGGTAATCTTGAAAAGTTTGTATCTGGACCAGGGTGATCTGATCCATTGTTGGTTCGAAAAACCACTACAAAAGTAAACAAACAAAACAAACTGGGCCCTGGACCTGGGAGATTTCAGAATCTAAGAATCTCTGTTTTACAGCTTGGTTATGTCAGCAGCTCTGGCCATCAGTTATGATAATGCTGTTCTATTGCTTCATCATTCAAATAGTTCTAATATGGTGAGAAACATGCAGTCAGACAGGTTTGAAACAAACCAACTGCTTGTATTTTTTTGTGGCTAACACTAAGCGTGAACACTCGACACTGATGGAGCTCAGTCAGTGCACGGGACAGCTGGATGTGCAGCTCAGTCAGTGCACAGGACAGCTGGACGTGCAGCTCAGTCAGTCCACCAGGTCACATGTGAAGCAGAACACTGGACTGTAAACTTAAATGAATGTTTACAGACAGTTTGGGCAAAACATTTTATCATTCACTTTTTGTTTTGTTTTTTTCAAATAAGTCTGACTAACACTAACGTTAATTTGCTCTGTGTGTACAGAGATAAAGCCAAAGCTGTTCCTCCAAAAAACATGACTGACTGAGCAGCTGCTTCAAAACACTCCGCCCTGCTCACGCCTGCAGAGGAGAGTGTTACAAGGCTGTGTGGACTGGAAGATTTACTGATGAGTGACACAAAAAAGTTAGCGAACAATTAGTAAAAGTTACAAGAAAATTTCCTGAAAATTAGCACACAAAAAAGTCTAACAAACAATCAAGGACATGACCTTTAAAAAAAGGCTGAACATTACATAAAATAATTTTAAACACAAATTTAGAATAATTATAAATGCAGATTTCAGGACATTTTTCCCTTTTTTAAATTTTTTTTTTCTCTTTTCTTTCTTGCATCATTTTTCTTGTCAACTTTTTCTAATTCTTGCAATTTGCAGAACATTTCTTGTCAAGTTGCTGATTGCCTTTTTTGTGTGTTTTGGAAAGAAATTAAATCTGTTTCAAAGCTTATAAATGTCTGTGACAAGTGTCTGACCACAGCACACAAAACATGATGTGAATCCAGGTTTCAAAGGGTTAACTGACAGTAAATATTATATGGCTGACAGGAGAGAGAATAGGCTGGAAAGAGAAACAAGCTTAGACAGAAAATCCTTAACGCAATGCCAGTGCCACAGAGCCAAGTCTGATCCAGAGTAGGGCTTCCTTGGATTGGACTTGGCTCTGACATGTCAACACATGGACACAGGTCCCCTAGGGGCTGTCTGGTGGTGTCTGGCACAGGGGCGTTGGCGGTGGAACCTCAGAGTCCTGTGAGTTGTGATCAAGCACCAACCTCCAAGGCCAAAAAAATGAAGCCAATAAGGAAGTGCCAGAAACTGCAGTTCCTCTTATGGCCACTTGAGGCTGGCTCCAGAACAGTCAATCCTCAAAGATTCCCACGTTAAAATGTCCAACTTTAAAGCAGAAATAAACATGTTTATAGCCTGGTACAGACAGGGGTGTGGGTCTTTATAGCTGACATCAATATCATTCATGACAACTGGAGGGGTGATTTTTTACATAACTCACTCTTACATTTTATTAAGGCCCAAAGTTACGCATATTTAAGGACGGGGCAACTTAAGTGACAGGCTGTCTGTAAGTCGTCCCAATGGTCCCAGAAAAGGATGTATTAAGAAAGTCTGGATACAGTCATGGAGGTGGGGCCCTGTTCAGAGAGAGATGCTCATTGGCGCACAAAGCAAAAAAAGCTCTTTTCCGTGTGCAGAATACCTGGATCTACAGGCCCAGCCGGTGCACTAGAGTGGACAACTTCCGCCAGCGGAGTGACTGACTTCTGGTTTAGCGCCTCACGAGCTTGAATGGTGGTCTAAAAAAATAAATTTTTTAGGCTTTCCGAATGTTATCTAACTGAATGGCTGAAATCTAGATAGTGAAATCAGTTGTTTGGTGGGGGTTTTGGTGCTCACAAAAAATTATCCACTGTACAGACATCTGTTTCCAGATGAAGTTCAGTGGGAAAAGTCTTACTGGGCCAGTGTGCATCACGTGACAGACCCAGATGGTGTAATTCCACTTTTGGCCACTACCTAACATTTGCATCAGAGCCTGGCAAACTTTGAAGGCTTGTTCCCAACAGTCTGTGAGTCAGACCCACCCACAAAACCAAGTATGGTTACTTCTGGCTTCAACCCCCCCGCCCCCAAAAAAGAAAAAAATGTTGACAGGTGAAGTCCCAAACTTGAGGCTCAGAGTGGCAGTCTACAAACCAATGGCTGACGACATGTAGGTCGCTATGTCCACTATTTGTACAGTCTGTGGCTGCGATGCAGGAACTATTTAAGTTTTTAAGCAACTATTCACTGGTTAGAGTTTCTAAAATATGAATTAGTCTTGCATGAATATCTTCAGGATTTGAAAAAAAAGACATCGAAATTTTATAAACTAAGTAACTGATCAGAGAATAATGAGCAGATGAATCAACAGTGACTACAATCAGCAGGTCCAGCCCCTGCAGCCTCTGCAGAGGGGCTGCAGAACCTACAGCATCTGTAGCATCTGCAGCGTCTGCAGCCTCTGCAGAGGGGCTGCAGAACCTACAGCATCTGTAGCATCTGCAGCGTCTGCAGCCTCTGCAGAGGGGCTGCAGAACCTACAGCATCTGTAGCACCTGCAGCGTCTGCAGCCTCTGCAGCCCCTGCAGCCTTTCACAGCAGATGTGAGGCTGTCACTGATTCATGATAAAAGGATTCTTTTTTTCCCCCCAGTATAATATCTGTCTTCCGCAAAGGTGCTTATGGTGCTTAAAGTACTAGAATTTCATTCATTCAGAATGAATGGGATGGTTGGGAAAAATTATTAAATATAACTGAGAAGAGAACAGAGATAAATAATTTTAAGACAAAATATTCGACAAATGTTTCATCCCTTTGAAAACTGAGTTAATAGCTGAATTTCTTTCAAAAACATGGGAAGAAGGCAATGAGCAACAACTAAAGAAGTGACTCAAGAACTGGTAAGAAACTAGTAAAAAAATAAATAAATAAAGCAGAGTTTAAAAAAAGGAAAAGACCCCAAAACGTGCTTAATTTTTTTTTATAATTCTGTAACATATTTTGAAATGTGTAGTTATATTATAAATCAAATTAATTATTAATTAAATTATAAATTAAATTGATTTTCTGAATCTACAAATTTCTTGCAATTTGTGGAACATTTCTCACCGAGTTGGCTCATTGCCTTTTCCCTCATATTTTTGAAAGAAATTGCACTAATTTCTTTAGGATTCAAATTTTTAAATACTTGTGAAAAGCATCTAAAAGCAGCAGAGAGTTTTCAAAGGGTTATTTAATGATAAGTTAATTTTAGGCCCTGGTAGTGTGTTTGCTGTATTTACAAATTTGCACAATTGTCTTGCAGCAGGTGGTTGTGGAAAGATCAAAAAATAGGTGCTTGAAAAAGTACTTGAAAGTCCTTGAATCTGACTTGCCCCTGTCTGTACGAACCCTGCTTCCTGTTAATCACTCTTTACAAACACACACCCAAGAGGTTGATGTCACTGAACAACAGCACAGCCATGTGAACGCCCCCCATGCTGCCCAGGTCAAGTAGAGCCGCTGCCACATGTTGAGCGAGTGCACAGCACTGCAGTGTTCAAGCAGCATTCCTGGGCTCACAGCAGCCATCCTCACTTTTGTGGGCGACCTGGTGAAGTCAGAGCGGGAGATTAGAACGGCTGGAAACTGGCTGCCACCACCCGACCCCGCCACAGCACCCCCCGGGACAGACGCACAGACACAGACATGCTGAGGGCCACAGACGTGTGATTGGAGCACAGCTGGGTTTGACAGAGCAGAAGTGAAGAGCCAAAGCCAACTCACAGATTTCTTGTTAATTTAATTGAGTGATTCAATATAAAACATCATCAAAACGCAGGGAGGAAAGGAAGAGTAGAGAAAGAGTTGTGGCAGAGTGAGCAAACGGTCCAAGCTGAACTCAGCCTGCAGCATGTCAACGTTCCTCACTGGAAACACGCAGCTGTTTGACAGGACAACAAATGGGATGGACTTTTAGCACCAACTTATTACACTGAGCTCTGATTTAGGCTTCTTTCATTTGCAAGATCATTTTGTTTTGGGTTTCCATGACAATCATCTCACTTAGACCTTTGAAACCTGAGAAATTTGGCTTGATTTCTTTCAAAAACAAATGAAGAAGGCAAGGTACAATGAAAAATGAAACAACCCCCAAAATGTGCAAGAAATGAGTCAAAAAGTACATAAAATTACTTGAAAAAAAAAAAAAAATGTAATTATGGTCATTATAAATTTCATAAGCTTTTTTTCCCTAGACTTTTTTGCTTTACTTTTGAAATTAATTATTATAATTTTCTAAATCTACTCATTTCTTGCAATTTGTGAAATATTTATTACCAAGTTGCTCATTGCCCCGTGTTTCTGAAAAAGAAAAAATGCAGCAATTTTCTCAGGGTTTAAAGGCTGGATAACTTGTGAAAGGCGACTGAAAGCAGCACAAGGAAAGTGATGTCGCTCCTTGTTTCAAAGGGTTAAAGGAAGACTTATTCAAACTTTTGGTTTTAGTTTTCGTAGCTCTGGACGGGTCAGAAAACACGAGCAGTCAGACAATCAGACGGGTTGGAAACAAGCAGCCAGCTGATCCAGCAGATCATTTGAAGGTCAAACTGAAAGTGAACACACCTTGAATATTTATAATAAACCAACAAATGAACCTGTGCACAGCTACAACAGACAGTTTGGGTTTCACATTTACTCTTCACCTGTTTTTTCCTCCAGACAACTTAAGCCAATCTGTAGGTTTGTTTACAGTCTGTCTGATCGTGTGCGTTGGACCTATTTTCACCGTACTGCTGTGTGTTTCAGCTATTCACTTAGTGAGTACAGTGTTGACTGACAAGCAGCAGAGCTACGGAAATTAAATTCAAGTTTTCCTTAAAGAATCATTTTATAGGACCGTACCAGTGTTCCTGCTCATTGTTCAAAAATGTAACTGCAGATGAATAATATAATCCTGCTTTTCTCTGCATGCTGCACTATTCTAGGTTTAAAGGAATACTTCACCTGAAAAATGACCATTTCTAAATCAGTTACTCACCCCATCTTATGCTGAATTTGTAGCGAAAACTTTGTTTTTCTCTCATGCCTCCACAGTGAACAGAGAATCCAAAACAGGCGAACACTCTTGATGAATTGAAATAAATGGGGTCCACATTTAACAACAGCAAAACTGTGTTAAAACGTGTTTACAAACTCTCACACAATTCCTGCAGAATAATCTAAGTCTCATATATACGGTCAGATGCTCAGTGCTTCCCAAACACACGACTTTACACTGAAACTTCCGCTAACTCACAGTGAACTCTGAGCTCACGTGAAGTTTGTCTTGACGTGTTTTAAACTGTGTTGTTTTTGTGAAAAGTCATGTGTTTGGGAACTACTGGGCATACAACTGAGAATCTGAATATACTGCACAACAGATGTTTTGATCTAGTTTTGCTGTTGTGTAATCCATTTAATTCAATTCATGGACAATGTTCACTGTGTTTGGATTCTTTGCGTTGTGAAAGTATTCTTCACAAAATCCAACATAACACACGGCAAGAGACTGTTATACAAGAGGATCAATTTGCAGGGGAACTCATCTTTTAAGACCTGAAGTGTGTTTGGACCAACCCTTGAGGAAGTCAACAGCTTCCATTTTGTCACTTACAGCATAAAAATCAACTCACTATAGACTTGTTTGAGTCAGGTCATTAATATTACAGTGAGCATTAACCCTTTAAAACCTGAGTAAAATGATTTAATTTCTTTTAAAAGCATGGGGAGAAGGCAATGAGCACCTTAAAAAGATTTGGCCGCACAATTAGCAAGAAATTAGTAAAACATTACAAGAAAATTACATGAAAGTAAACAAAAAAGGAAAAACAAAAAGGAAAAACAATGCCTGTGACTCAATTAAAAAATACAATTATACTAGTTACAAATATAGCTTTCTGGAAAATTCTACTTTTATTTTAATTTAAAGGCATTGTCTTGTCCCCTTTTACTAATTTCTAGAAATTTGTGGGACATTTTTGCAAAGTTGCACATTGCCATTTACCCCATGTTTTTGAAAGAAATCAATTTGCTCAGGTTTCACAAGGTTAAACAGCTCATGAAAGTCATATGAATGCAGAGCAAGAAAACTGATGCTGATTCAGGTTTCCAAGGGTTAAAGCTCCTCCGATTTCTAAGTTAAAGATGCCCTACGGAGGTCTTATAAACTAAAATTTTGTTTACATTCAACGTTTCTTAACAAAATCCACCATGTGTGTCTTGGAGGTGAAACAAACTTTGGCTTGTAGTCTTTTTCTTGCCATTGTTGGCACATTCTTGCTCCCAACTGTCGACAAGAAACAAACCACGAGCAGCGATGTGTTGCATCACCTGCCTCCTCCTGTGTGTGCATAAAATACTAACACACTGTGACCACCAGGTGGTCAAATATCACACAGGGGATCTTTTTGTTTAAGCTCCAACTGAAATGTTTGACACCTTACTAAACAACAGTAAAGTAACTTTTACAAAAATAAAAGACAGGATGTCCACTCCAATGGATTACCTCAGTCAAACAAGTCTCTGTAAACTGACTTCTACAAGCTAATGAAATGAATGAAAGCTAATGGGAGAACAACAATGACAAAAACATCTGAAAATCTAGAAACCTATTAAACTTTGGAAATGTTCCTTCACTTAAGTAAATGTGATTTACTCCAAATACAGAAATACCGGTACGGTCCTTTAAGAATACTCAGTGAGAACAGTGTGAGTGCAAAATGATGCAGGATATAATAATAATAATAATAACCTCCATATCTGAAAGAAAATCTCTCTTGTGCTTGTCTTTCTTATGTTGCAATCAAATAAATTTACATTTCATGATGACAAGTGCAGTGGAACAGGGGCTGTGCTAAAATGACAAAAACTGACTGAATGGTTAATTGTGATCTTGAATGGAGACTTGAACTCTAAGGGTGCTTGTTTTGAACTGAGATCAGATGTTTGACAGTCTCTGAGAGGAAACAGCTGCAGTAAAAACTCCTTCAACACAGAACTAAAGCAGTGGTATCACCTTCTGTGAGAGGGGAAGCCAGCTGTGTAAGGCTGTTCTGTAACCCACTCCAAAAAGTAGCAGGTGAGAGGGGAAATAAAGTTCACTCAGAGAAGGTGAAAGTCAAAACTGAGAAACCAACCCACAGAGAGCATCGAGAGAGCATTGAGAGAGAGAGAGAGAGAGAGAGAGGAAATCTTTGCCACCACACGCACAAGTCTAAAAAAGGAGCAGAGCACATCAGTTTGTAGTTTTTCTTTCCAGTTAGCACTTATCAGCGCTGTGCTGTTTATACCTTGCTCCTGAAGAGGGGCTTGGCTCCGGGGCCACAGTACTCGTTGTATATGAGCTTGAAGAGGAACAGGTGGAAGAGCGTTATGAGCGAGGCCACGCTGAACCAGAAGAGGAAAGGCAGGCCTGGGTACCTGTTGGCCATGTGCTCCTCGTGAGCCAGGATGGCCTTGAGGTGCAGGGTGTGGCGGAGGTCCTGCAGGTGGCGCAGGTCTGTGGAGATGTACAGGAGCGGCGTGATGGGCTGCGTCACCATCACGGGGAAGGTGTGACCTTTGATCTCTGACGTCAGCTCCACGGGCTCGTTGAGGCAGCCGGCCTCACACGCGTACAGCTTCACCGGCTTCTCCTGCGGCTTCACTGACACGTGGAGGAAAGGCTTCCCCTCCATGTCCAGCAACACGGCCAGATTGATGAGGTCCTGGTTGTAGTGGATCCCTCTAAGGGCGTAGCTGTTGTGAAGAACGTCGGGATCGGCCTGGAACTGAAGGTGGTTCTCTGTGAACTGCAGGCCACCGAAGCTGAGCACCATGCCCTGCATGGCTCCGTGTGCTCCGGCCGCCACCAGCACCTTGCAGCCTCTCTTCTGCAGAGTCAGAGTCCACAGCGTGACCAGCTGCAGTATCTGAGCGGCGCTGCTCACCCGCTCGGGCCACAGGTTCTCTGCGTGCATGGTGGCGTGGCCACTGAAGCAGTGGTCGGCGTAGTTGAGGCTGGACTCGAGGTGAGCGCGCTCCTCGCCACTCAACCTTCGGTCCAGCAGGGGAGCCACGAAGGAGGAGAGGATGTAGTAGAGCGTGGTGTTCACGGTGCGGCTCGATGGCGTGTGCGAGTCTGTGATCTTCCTCATTTCAACACCTGAATCAACACAGAAGCAGAAGATTAACCTGGTGTGCAGTGTATCTCCAAGGATCCATCATGTCGACAGTTAGATTATTAAGACATTGGAAACAGTGGCTTGACAAAAAATTAGAATTAGGGTTCATACACATTGTTACCAATACGTTTTCATAACTTTTTATGTGTGTGTATGTATATATATATATAATTCTAAAAATAAAGAATTCAGAACAGGATTAGAACTGAATATTTAAATATAATTTAGGGACTGTCATTTATGAGAGGGGTACTGGGGACTTATGGGTTTATTATTATGGGTAAGGGGCAAGCAACTTTCAATGACTGGATTATGTATATATTTTACTATTGATTTTTTAAACAAAACATGAAGGCGTGTTTATTTAAAAAACTTTTTTTCTTTAAAATTTTTGGTGACTTGAAATAAACCCATACGGCGATATTTTTTTTACTTTAAACATTTTGGTGATTAAAAAAAAAAACAGGCATGTTTTCTCACTAAAATACACAAAAAACTGCACCATTTATCACAGCCAGACAGATTTTCAAATTTCCAACAGTTCTTGTACATACCTCATGTGTCATTATACAAGTTTGTAAAACAAAGTTCCATCACTTTTCCAAAACTATCAGGGTGTATTTAGTTTTCTAAAACTTTTCCAGGCCTTAAAATTGCTATTTGCAAATTCCATGAGTTTTCTAGGTTTTCCATGACCATAGGAACCCTTTACCTTAACTCAAGTCTAATTACTAGCTTTTCCAGAGCTTACTACCATGATTATTATATTCCAGTCTTCATCACAGAAATCTTTACACCTTTTCATCAGTGTGAAGCTATTTTTATTTTTTCACTCAGACATTGAGAGCTTTTAGTTTGCGTGCTCACAGTCAGTTTTGATGTGAAAGGAAAATGTTCAAACCATGGTTAGAATAAGTATAGTTTGCACCTGGGACCCAGCTTGTGGAAAGGGGTTCGTTAGAAGTAAGACTTCCTTCTAATGAATTTGAAGTGAAGTGAGCTACAGAGTGAGCACTGTGGGCTGACCTTCTAATGCTTTGGAGTCATTTTGGCACAGAGAACAGCTGACATGGAGCTGTCACAGGGCAGATTAACAAATCTGAGTTAAGGGGACAGATGGACATAATCTGAAACATGCTGCATCAAATAAATGACCCACAGTCAGTGGCTGACTCTGAGCATGAAGAGATGCTGAAATCCCCACCATCACTATTTAACTGTCCACCTGATTTAGTTTGTTGCTGTTTTAAAGTTGTTGGTAACTTTTATAAAAATGACACATCATATTTGCTTTACCTGCCACTATATGTTGACAGCAGCAAGTGAGACAGATATTTTGTGAAACAACATCATGGTTGGGGCGTCTGGTGGCTCAGTGGATAGAGCGGCTGAATGAAAACAACCAATCAGTTCACTGCTCATGAACTGTCAAACTAAGCAGCACTGATCAAATATCAATTAAAATTCTGTTCCTGCATTGTCTCACCTCTCCTCAGATGTCTACAGAAATATATCTTAATGCACTGATTAGCTGGAACATATGAACTTTGTGACCAGGCCGCCATGCAGGAAACAGTCAAAGCCAAGCACCGCCCACCGGCCGGAGCAACGTTCTCATTTTTCCTGGAGTCACACTCTAAACACAGCCGAGCCCTTTAGCTTAAATCAAGAACCGAATTTCTCATGTTTCCTGTGATTTATTGCATGTGATTGGTGCAGTACCCCCACCTTTAATTTTTTGTACTTTTTACTTTGTATCTTTGCACTGTCTGTCATTTTTATCGATGTCTCTTTGTTCCTGGTGAGATTGTGGTGTGTGTGCTGTGGCAATGACAATGGAAGCTCCCATTGAGTCCAATAGATTTGAAATCCTGACCGACCAATTATACAGTGTGAACTGCTCACCTGCGGTAGGTCGACTATACATGAGTGAGCCTGTTTGTCTTTGCTCTCTTTGCCTCTGATGAAGACACAGTGGTGTTGAAACATTATTCTGTCTGCACAATAAAGGCTGTAAACTGATCAGTGAGCTCTAGGCCTTTGCTTCTCCTCTGGAAAGTCTCTGTCCTCCAGCTGGGAAGCATGTTGTTGGGTGATGCGTGGAAAACCCTGTTTAAACTAGAGGTATTAGTTATTAGGGGTGCAACGATACAAATGTTTGTATTGAACCCTTCGGTACAAGGCTTTTGGTTCGGTGCAAATTATGAACTAATGATTTATTGAACTGAAAACTTCAAGATTTGCAAACTTATTTTCAAAATGTCGATAAAACACAATTGTGAGATGCCTGTGTTTCCACTGAGTGATGTTCTGTGACTTCTCCTCTGGTGATAACATTCCAAGAAGCATGGTGAAGGATGTTCAAAACATTAGCAGCTTTATTTCTATTGCAGCCACTGCACTAGCCTTCGTTGTTTCGTGTCGTCGGTGAGATAGGCGTGTTAGGCTTGTTATGCAAGCAATAATGAAAAAGCAAGCCCCTTGACCATAAGGGATTTCTGGGAGGTGACAGTACACGATTTCACAGAGGAATTGTGGATTGAAAACTTCCAGATAATCCACTCAACTTTTGAAGTTATGTGATAACACCTTGTAGCTCCTGCTGCATCATGAGGGAGCCAGTTCCTACTGACAAACACATAGCCATATAATCACGACCTAGAAAAGCCAAAAAAGGGTTTCCATTGTAGTTCCATTGTAATCACGACATACATCAAATCACTATTTCTGTCAAGCTCAAAGGTTCCCTTTTACTCCTAAGTGAGATATGAAGACATCATAAGGTTAATTTTGGCTTAAATATTTATTTTCTGTCAGACACTGAACATGACAAATACACTGTAGAACAGGCATCACCAACTACTACTACTACTAGCTACTAAAATTCAAAGAGGTCCAGTTAATAAAATTTCCTCCCAGCAAAGGTCTGAACCTCATACCTAAAATCATTATCATGATTAATTGAAGATTTTACTTCGAACGATAATGAACGATTATTTTGCGTTTTGCTTCGTTTTTTCTGGTTTGTTTTTTGCCCTTATAGTTCACTGACAGTTTCATTTGACCATGGTGTGTTGGAGTGTAATAAACGATTGTTTTATTATTATTTATTAAACTTTCCAGCATTATATAAAAATGAAAAGCACCATCTTAAACAAACTTCGGGTAAATTTAAGCACGTTGTGCTGATAATAGGCAGACCTCTCCTGACTGCAGGACTCTGACTTCAACTTCTGTGAATCTTCTGTGAAACTTCTGTGCTACTAATTATTTTACTCCGGAAAAAACTTTTGAGTAGACCTACTTCTCCTATAGCTGCCAACAGCTCGCCAACATTCCCAGTTAGTGAAAGGGTGAAAATAAGGCCATGTGCTTGTGGCCCCCGGCCCCCAAAATATTACATCTGCCCTGGTAATAATAATGAGAGCTCAGCGCAAGCAGCTGGATGAGACACAGAGCGATGCATCCTGCTGTTTCTATATAATTCATCCAGAGTCTGATTAAACCTGAAACTAACTAACTAAGTAGTCTTTAGAAGTCTAAAGAAGTCACTTTCCACCTCTGCAAATGTGGCTCTTTCAGACACTTTGGTGATTTGAGGAGAAGCTGCGCTCTGTTTCTGTCTCACTGCTGTCGGACCATCAGCTGTTTGATCAGATAATGAAATGCCGTGGAAGCACATGCGACTCGGTTGTCAAACACTCAGCTGTGTTCTAAAGTCAAAGTCATTTAGCGCATTTTATTCACTGCGGCGCTGTTCTTATTATCATTGGCTGTTCGTGTTGTCTGTCAAAACGTGACTGGAATGCGTTCTATCGACAGTCTATCGACTACGTCTCATATTTCAATCGAGGAAATGTTATATCGTGATTGATTCTGAATCGTTTTATCGCCCAGCCCATTTCACAATCAGTTTTTGTTGCTCTTCTACATTAAAAGAAACCTCTAATAAAAACCATATGAGTGGGATGTCAGGTTGTTTTTAGAAGATAGAATTCAAACCCAGCCCATTTTTGATTCAATAATTTCAATAAGGGTATTATAATGCTGCTTGTGTTCAGCTGTTTTACATTGGAGTATTTTACTACTTTTTTTAATGAAAATGTGAGCTAATCATTGTTTAGTGAGACTGACACCCTGTGGAAAAGCACAAAGCTTCCAAAGTAAATATATTATCTAATTACGCATGTGTTTGTTTCTGCCCTATTTAGCTCCTGGCAGAGAATACGCACATTTCCAGACAGCAAAACACTGAGGCTCCACACACACACACACTGGTGCACGAACCTAACTTAACAACACCCTAAGTGGCTATGCAATGATTGGACCACCCTAATCTGCTGACAGAGCACGTGAGCAAGCAGGTTCTGCCATAAAATCCATACAGAATTTACATCTACAGCATCACAGCTGCATTTCACAACATGAACCTTCATTTAACACAGCTATATTATTGCCTTCAATACTTCAGAGTTCATCAGAGGGATCAGAGTGTTTTACAGCTCTGCAGGAAGTTCAGCCAGTGTGAGATTAGAACTTTCATTACGACCTTTGACCTTCTAAAGGACACATCAGTGCAGTGGTATTTTTTAGCCCATTTAATGTTTGATTTCCAGGGCATGCTGCATTACACTGATACTCAACTTGCTTTGCTTGGGGGCCACTTTGTAAAATGATATGAGGTCAGACACAGCAGACCCATACATTTTTCTTGAATTTAGAACATTTCTCGGATCTTAGGATAGTTCTTGGATTTGAGGAAATTTCTAGGATCTTAGGTTGAGTCTAGGATTTTAGAACATTTCTCAGATTTTAGGACATGTTCAGAATTTTCAGGACATTTCTAGCATTTTAGGATATTTCTCCAATTTTATGACATTTGGATTTTAGTAAGTTTCCCGGTTCTTTAGGACGTTTTTCAAGATTTTAAGATGTTTCTAGGATTTTAAGACATTTCTAGGATTGTAGGTTGTTCCTAAAACACTTTTCTAATATTTTAGGATGTTTCTAGAATTTTACAACACTTCTAGGATTTTATGCTGTTTCTAGGAGCTCAGGACATTTCTCAGACTTTAGGTCTTTCTAATATTTTAGGACATTTCTAGAAATTTAGGAGTTTTCTGGGGTTTTCGCATGTTTCTCAGATTTTAGGATGGTTGTTGGGACATTCTAGGATTTTAGGACATTTCTAAGTTTTGGCCATTTCTCAGACTTAAGGTAATGTCTTGGACTTTGGGACATTTCTAGGATTTTGGAACATTACTAAGATCTTAGGACATGAGGGTCTAAGCTAGGACTTCTGTCGGGGTTGCAGAGGATCCTCCACTGGCACTTTTTTTTTTGATCAACAAACTATTTTGATGCCTTTTTTATGCACTCTGATACCTTATTTACAATTAGGTCCAGAAGTATTTGGACAATGAGTGAGTTTTTATTATTTGGCTTTATAAATCACCACAATGGATTTGAAATAAAATAATTAAGTTGTAATGAAACTGTAGAATTTTAGCTTTATTTTACGGGTTTCACAAAAACATGCAATGTATCAATTAATTAGGAATTACAGACATTTAAAGCATAGTACCTCCACTCTCAGGGGTTCAAAAGTATTTGGACAGTGTGACAAAACTTTAGATTTAACCATGAGTTTTAATACTTAGATGAAAATCCATAGTCAACGACTGCCTGAAGTCTGGAGCCCATGGACATGGGGCAAACCAAATTTGTATTTTCCTCTCTGGAGATGCTTTGCCAGGCCTTCACTGCAGCTATCTTCAGTTGCTGTTTGTTTGTGGGTCTTTCTGCCTTCAGTAACTGCAAAGCATGCTCTATTGGGTTGAAGTCAGATGACTGACATGGCCATTGGAGAATATTCCATTTTTTTGCCTTCAAAAAATCTTGAGTTGCTTTTGCTGTATGTTTAGGGTCATTATCCATCTGCATCGTGAAGCACCGCCCTATCAGTTTTCTAGCATTTGGTTGAATATGAGCAGAGTATAGCCCAAGATACCTCAGAATTCATCTTGCTACTTCTGTCAGCAGTCACATCATCAATGAACACGAGTGAGCCCGTTCCATTGGCAGCCATACAGGCCCGTGCCATGACACTGCCTCCACCATGTTTAGGATACCAGTGGTTTGCACCTTGTTGTAAATCCTCTGTATATACATTCATAAGGCATCTCTTGACTGTAGATTTTGAAAATGATACAGTTATCCTTTCCAGAGTATTCCTGACCTCTGTTGTGTTGTGAAGGGGTTTTGCTTCACCAAGGAAAGGATTCTGCGATCATCCACTTTCGTTGATTTCTGTGGTATTCCAGGCCTTATGATGTTGTTAAGCTCACCAATACTTTGTTTCTTTTTAAGAATATACCAAACTGTTGATATAGCCACACTTAAGGTTTGTGCTATCGCTCTTACAGTCTTGTGTTGTTCTTTCAGCCTAATGATGGCCACCTTCATTTGCATAGAGATCTCCGTGGACTTCATATTGGTAGCTCCAGTCAAACCGCTGCCAAATGCCAAAACACTACCCAATATCAACTCCAGACCTTTTATATGCTTCATCTGTCTTGAGGTAACCAGGGAATGGACCACACCTGTCCAATTAACTTCTTGTCAGTCAATTGTCCAAATACTTTTGATCCCTTGAAAATGATGGCATTCTGCTACAAATGGCTGAAAGTCCTACATAGTAAATGCCATATTTTTGTGAAACATCTCAGAATAAAGCTTTAAGTCTACACTTTTATCACATATTGATTGTTTTATTTCAATTCCATTGTGGTGGTGTACAAAGGCACATTATAAAAACTCTGTCACTGTCCAAATACTTTTGGACCTAACTGTATACTACATGTAAAAAGAATCAATTCTCAATGTGAATCACTTTATTTTTTATGTAAATTAGAAAGTCGTTGGGGGGCCACTCTACACCCTATCCGGGTCCAGATTTGGTCCGCATGCCATAAGTTGAGTGTCACTGCTGTACTATTTTTCACATTTTTGAATGTTCTTCCTCACATTATTGCTTCTCATTCCTTGTATATGATTTGTAGTAAATGGACTACAATCTACTGAACCCTAGTATGCACCTTAAACACTGGTGCTACAACCTGTGCTCACCTGAAATGAAGAGGTCCATCCAGGCCTGCTGGTGATCATTAACCAGCTCATCCACACTGGCTCTCAGCAACTCCCCCAGCTCCTTTTTGGCTCCATCTCGGAGGGCGGTGAAGGTCTCCTCCAGCTTGGAGGGCTCGATGGCCTCTGAGGTCCACACAACTGACAGGATGTTTTCTGTGTAGTCGGATTTAGCAGAGACCTGGATCCTGCTGTTGAGCTTCTTGGTGACCACCAACACTAACACCATGCGGTTATTCTCCACAGGCACTCTGCCGGAGGACAGCACGATGTCTCTGTCCTCCAGTTTCTCCACACTGCTGGAGAACTTGCTCCCAAATGAGGGGTTGTCAGAGGAAACCTCCAGGGAGGCGGGCCGGTCAGACGGGTTGTTGATGTGGATCCGCTGCAGGTAGACGTTGGGTCTGCTCCTGTGCGCGATGAACTCCTCTCTGATGCTGATACAGTCTCTGGCGGACTGCAGGGCGGCCGGTGAGGCACAGCGGACCGACAGCACCGAGCCTTTCCGGAACCACAGCATGGTAGCCTGAGCCTCGGCGCGTTTCCCCTCCAGATGGACGCCGACTCTCGGCGAGTACTCAGTCTGGTGGACCGGAGCCGAGCCGGGCTGCGAGGACGACGCTACCCACAGTTTGTTAGAGTCAATGTCAATAAGAATATGGCCGTTACCGGATACAAACGGTGTATCTAGTTGTTCCTGAGGTGTGCTGTATATCCCCTCTCCCCGGTCCACCAGAGACTTCCACCTGTGGATCTCAGTGAGAAGGCACTGTCCGGCCGCCCCCCCGGGCATGGCGGAGCCGCTGAACAGGCTCCACCGGCGCTCGGCTCCCAGGTACCAGTAGAAGATGATGAAGAGCAGCAGTCCGATCAGCAGCCTCCTCGCCCAGCTGCTCGACAACAAGCCCGGCAGCCCCTTTAGCCTCTGCTGGAGCCACATAGTGTCCAGATAGAGGAAACCCAGCAATGAGTCAGCGTCTAAACACGGCACCGAGGCTGATAGGCTGGAGATTTTAGAATGTCACATCGAATTCGGGTCGTAGCGCAAACAAGTTCCCCCGGCTGAGAGCCGACACACTGCTGCGTTAGCGGCTGGCTAACGTTAGCTTAGCTAGGTAGCTAGCGCCGAGCAGGTAAACTGTTGAAAATGTGTTATTGTTTCTCTCATCGTGAGTTATTGTCACATCCTTCACCTGCGGAGTATGAAAAGCTGCTCAAGCTGTCGTACCTCAGGTCATTTCGTGTCTTTGTCTGCCTTCAGGTGGAAAACATCAGCTGACTTTCCAAAATAACTCTGCAGCCACAGCAGCTCACACTTCTGGTTTGTCACAATTGTCGTAAAGCAAAACGACCCTGCACCGACCGGAAATGTCGCAAAGATCACTGACTTTATATGTTTGTTTTTATTTATATAAATTCAAAGAAATAAAATAATCTACCTTTAAAAATTGTAATTGATATAATTCAATAATTTTATGTTTTTTAATCAATTTAAAAGGTTTTTTTGGTACTATTTCGATCTCAAGTTATATATATAGTGAGTATTGTTAAATTGGGACCCTTTTTGAAAATTTGCATTCTGGAACAATTTACAGAATTTTCCACTTGTCTGAGCTCCAAACATGATATCACTTTATAAATATCAAACCCTTTACTACAATAGGCAAAAGAAAAAATGAAGAATAATAAAACACAGAATCAATTATTTCATCTCAAGCTAAATATGTCCTGAGACAACTTTTTTACAGGCACCACTGGCAAAATGGGACACCTTCAATGCTAAAATGGGAAAACTTATACAATGATATAGAAGTCAGAGATACTGAAGAAGAGAAGTAATTTAAAACGGTATTGTCTTCAAATAACACATATAATAACCCTTCACCCTTCTTTGCAATGTACTTTTAGGTCACTTCCATGCTTGAGCCAGCAGATGTAGCTTTGGTACTCGCCCTGCCTCTGACTGTTCTTGATACTCCAAAACTGTCCCTGTCATCTTGTCTTCAGTCCACTGGTTGTACGTCTTCTCTTGCCTTATCCTGGCTGTTGCTTCTCTTTTCCTGTCTTTAAACTATATTCTTATTTGTTTACTTATTTAACAAGTTATTTAAAACATTTCTATATGTAATATTCATTAACAATGCTATACATCTTAGTTCTGCACTCTAAGATTATGTCTCTCTCCTTTGTAGGGAAGAATAGCTAGCTAGAGCTTTTTGATTAAGGCTTGTAAAACATGGCAGTGCTAACTCTTCTTCGCTTAGTTCCAGCAAGCTAGCTGACATATTTAGAAAAAATATATTTGATAAAACTGATAAAAAATGATTTATCTGAATATAGCAAGTGTTTTATGATCCTCAGTAAACAAGTTTTTCCCTCTCAAAATGACAAAGACTAGTGTCCCATCCTGACAATAAAAGCATGTCCCATTTTAACAGTAGACAACTGGAAAAATGGGACACTATAAAAGTAGGCATTTTACAAAAAGGTAAAAGGATTTTGGAATTGATTCATGGTAATTTTGATACACAGTTATATACCATTCAACATATATTGGAATGAGAAAGTGAGTATTTGTTTTTATAATTTTAAAAGCTTAACAGGTTTTAGGTCAGAACTATGTCATGTCAATTACCAATGAGATTCTTGTATCAGGTGTCACTGCATGTGAAACCACGCCTACAAATATGATGTCATATCCGGGTGACCTTTTTCCTGATCATATACCAGTCAAGCAATGCATAGATACTGGTATTGGGTAATTTTGGGTACTCCTTGAAAATATAAATCATTGCAAAGCTTAACTGTCCCTTTTTGCCAGTATCCCATTTTGACTATAGTCACCCTACATATGATTTCATTATTGTGTCATGCATAAACAATATGCCCAGCCCATACAGGCTTACAAGACACCATTATTAAAACAAAGAGACCAGAAACCATATTAGAACAATAATATGATAACGAAACAAACCATCCTTTTCTTCCAGGTTTTTGCTACAAAAGTGACCAACTAATAAACATTAAAAGTGAAAACCATTTCATTCTGTCATCATCAGTACTCCAGGGGTGTGTCTAGAGTGGCCTGGGGTGTGCCGTGCCACCCTTGAAATCTGATTGGCCACCCCAGGTGCCATCGCATTATGATTGGCTATCTGCTCAGTCAGTTTGAAATGTTGACAAGTAAACTGAATTTTTGTTTATCAGTGCAATTCAGTCTTAAACCTGAGAGGCAGTAATGTACCAGAGTAATGTATAACTTGACTAATTTTACAAACAAATAAACTGATACAACTATTAAAAAGTTTGTTCTCACAGGGTTTTTTTTGGCACTTTATACTTTCTACCATACTATTTACTTTTGAAAGAAACAATTTCTTTCAAAAAGTATGGAAGCATTTGAATATGTGTGGTGTCACTCTGTAATGTTGTATTGGTAGTCTATTTATCTTTTAACATAAATTCTAAACAGGAATGTAAGACACCACAATGTTAGTAATTAAAGTAGGCATGGATAGTGGAGACAAAAATGATTAAATTAAAATCATGTTAAAGCCATGTTGATGCGGGTGCCCGCAGCAGCGCTCACACTTCATGCCACCCCTCCATACATCAGAGCTCCACTTGCGCCACCCTGGTAATAAACAGCTGGACACGCCACTGTGGTACTCCAAAACATTTCAGGGTTTTTAACACACACTTCATACATCAAAGGTACTCTTAACTCATCATAGAAGGGACGATGTACAAGAAAATCAGATTCATTCTCTGCTTCACCTAAATCACAAAGTTCACACAGTCTGTTTTCCTCCCAGATGTTTTTTAATCTGACAACTTCAAGAGCCAAAGGAAGGATTCCTGTTCTTAACTGAGCAATTAAGATCTCTGACTTCTTGTTAAGTTTGCTCTAAAATAAAATTCAGTTAGTTCACATAATTATGCTTGATTTAAATATACATTCTTAATTTGGGTTTTTAACAAGATGTCATTTAACCTTTTTTTTCAAATACAGCAAGTAACTTCTCTGTTATTGTGTCCACACTGCACAGTAAATTATTTTTTATAAATGTGCTGTACTTCAGCTTCTTCAAAGACAGCATGAAGCTCTGCAGCCCATTGAGAATCCTGCACTTTATTCCAAAGAAAAACTTTCTTATTGATCCTATTCTCCGACATATTGATGAAACGATTCCACAGTCTTATCATTTTACATGTCCTCCTTATCACTCCAGGAATCCAACCCATGTCACCCTGAGCAGCCAGTGAAGGAGCAAATTTATGAATGCCTAGAATGTTTTCTCGGCATTTACATAATGCTCTGCTTTGTATAGAATCTGAAATTGTGCTTTGTTTAAATCCCCATTTCCCAGCAGCATAATTCAAAATAGGAGAAACACCTGCTTCATAGAGTTGAGAGTAAGTGGAATATCCAGTCTTCACATATTTTTACATATTTTCACTTCCCTTCACTTGTTGAGGTTTTGTAATTTTATTTATTTATTTATTAGCATGTAATTATTTGGGGTTTCTTGTGTGGTTTTTTTTTTTTTTTTTTTTTTTAAATAATTTGACTTTGGGGTGATTTCTCTATTTTTTTTTAAAAAACAATTTTGAGTTTATTTTTTCTTTTTTAAATAATTTACTTTTGCTTTTAATACTTAAAGTGCACATTTTTCAGAGTAGGCCTGTACTTACTTTCACTGAAGTACTATTTTCAATGCAGGACCTTTACTTGTACTTTAGTATTTTCACAGGGTCGTATTAGTTCTTTTGCCTAATTAAGGATCTGGATACTTCTTCCACCACTGATAATGACTGAAAAAAACAGAAATACACTAGTATATGGAATATAGGAGGCTACGTGCAAGTGCTCATGTCCACAGAACAGCTGGATCTTCATTTTCAAGCAGTTTTTTTTCTCCCATTTTTGGAAGTGGGCGTTGCGGATGCAACATGACTACTGCAATACTAAACTTTCAGTGTTAGGAATCAATAAGTTACATGGAAACTAAAAAAAAAACAGTTTTTCTGATGTTATCCTTGTTTCTCAGACCGTTTATTCAACAGAAACAGAGAATGGTACACACAGACACACACACACACACACACACACACACACACACACACACAGGGGGGCAGAGGGGGCAGGCGGTGCTGGGAGACTTAACAGAGTCAGGAGAAGTGAGAAGTTGGCTTTCTCGCAGGGAAACGTCTGGAAAAGTGCACCGCTGGATTTACACCGGGACTCGCGACACGATTTTAACTTTAACTCGCTAAAATGAAACTTTCGTCCTTGCTGTTATTTTCTGGGATTTTAGTCTGTGCACTTTTTTCTCTAACAAACTGTAAAGAGCAGCGAATCCGCGAAGGTAAGTCAGGAACGAGACGGTGGTTGTGTGTGAAGTCCTTCAGTCTGCGTTGTCTGCACATGCGGGAGCTAATAATGCGGTAATAAAGTCTTGGTGTGTAGCCGTGAAGTTTGGGACAGTCCGGCTACTGTGGACTGAGGGAGACTCCCAACTCGGGGTCTCTGGTTGAGCTAAACCCTCTACCGCTGATATGGCCCTGCCTACCGACAGACAGAAATGTCAGTTAGAACCGTGAAAGAACGTTCTAGCAGGTTTAACGTTGGCAGCAAATAAACCATGAAGGCAAAATAACGTCCCTCTGTGTATTTAGTGTTAGCTACAGTAACAGGCTAGCTGATATACAAGCTGAGATTAAGTTAGTGCACGCGTTGTGTTTGGCGCTCGATATTTGCCGATAGAATGCAGATACAATTTGCAAAGGACATTAACTGCGCTATGCTATGACTTTTCTGTCGCTTTTCTTGGTTATAAAAAGAGTTTAAAGATGGAGTTTAACACTATGTCCCCTCTTTCCACGAGAGAGGCTGCGCTGTGTACTGAGGACTCCATGCCGCTGACGTGGACGGGCTGCGCGCTGCGCAGTTGGCTGTTAGAGCTGCTCTCATAGCCTACATGAATATTAGCTGGAGCCTATAGTTACTTTAATAGTAGAGAGATGGTGTTGAATGAAGCCTTTTTTAGCCCAATAAAGAACAACAATTTGACTTGTCTTTGTTTCAAAGACTTTGGAAATTTCCCCGAAACCATTCATGCTTTCAGGGAGTTACGCAGTCTAATTAATCATTAAAAAAATCAAGTATTGAAAATTTTCTTAAGAAAAAAATCAACCTGATTTAATAACAAAGCCCGTTGTTTCTTCTGCCTTAGAAATGTCATAGAAATTAGTACAGGGCAGAATACAGGGTAAACTAAAAGAGAGCGAAATGAATCTAATAGTTTGATAGATTTTATTGATAAAATCTGTTAAACTATCAGATTTATTTTATGGAGATACTTGAGGCCTAAATGAATGACAGTAGATATATCTTCCAGTGTTTCCCTACTACAAATGCACTGTTGTTATGACAGTTATGTTAAGTTATTGTTATGGATATGTTTATTAGGGGTGGGAATAAGTGATGAAGGGAACTGCTTGTGATTTGCAACCCTAGTCACAATACAATATTACTGTGATTTTAAATGTCTTGTGATATTCTTTATATAGCAACAGCATAGATTAAAGTATATTGCAAATTAAGGAAAATCTCTGTCAACATCTGATTTTGCTAGCAAGATAAAGTTTTCAGTCAGTTCATCTTACTTTATTTTTATTGCAGCACAATGTACGTATCAACTGTTGACCTGCAAAACACACACACACACACACACACACAAACACACTGGACAAAAATAAATGTATGTGTGTCGTAGAGGATAAAGGCCAAAAAAGAAGTCTCCATATTTCCTGTCTGAATTCCTCTGTAATGCTTTGTCTTCCAGAGAAACTCCTAGTTGTGACAGTTGCAACCGAAGAGACTGACGGCTTCAAGCGTTTCTTGAAGTCAGCTAAACATTTTAACTACACTGTAAAGGTAGGAACCCTGCTGCAATCAAAGTTACTCTGCTGCTGTCTAGCCTGTTTCCCCAGCTTCCATTTAATGTAATCATTGTTTTTTAATTTTTCTATGCATTTAAGTCTCAGAAATAAACCCCTGTTTTTATTTAATACAAAGTAAAACTTGGTAGATGAGATGTTTGTATTTTAGTTGCATAAAATAAGAATTTTAGGATGAACATCTTTAAATCCATCTCATGAAATTGCAGTAATGTGTGTGTTTGCTTTAAGGTTCTTGGTGAGGGTGAGAAATGGAGTGGAGGCAACTACATGTCAGCTCCAGGTGGGGGCCAGAAAGTTCGACTTCTCAAAGCGGCTCTGGAGGAGATGAAGAATAAGGACCAAATCATCCTTTTCATTGAAAGGTGGAGTGTCTTGACTAACATGCTGGTATTAGAAGAACTTTTCGCTGAACACTTTCTAAATAATACCAAAAAGATTTAGATTTGACAGTGTTTTTCAGCAGCGTGACTGTTGTGTGGTTGTGCGCTCATCAAGTCTCCACTGCATTGCTATGCAACAGCACAATAAGTCATCTTTATTTACTGTAAGGAGGAATGCTTGCAAAAGTATTGAGAGATGAGTATGTATTATCCTATCTTAAATGTAGCTGTTTGCCTCTTTCTGTCCCTAAGTGGGCAAGAGAAAACTTCAATACTTTGTGAAATATTCTTCTTCTTCTCTTCTTTCCTCTAAGGATGAGCTATATAATGGATTTTAATGTCATGTCTGTGTGTTAAATGCAGAGCAGAGTCGGGATGTGGTTAGCCAAGATTAACATAAATACTGGATTTAGGGGAAATAGCTAGCTTGGTTCTGTGTTAAGTTTAAAAAATACACCTACTAACAGCTCTGATTAATACATTTTGTCTGTTTGATTAAAGCTGTGGTAGGCAGAAATCTGGAAAAGGCAATAAGGCTGAATTTGAAAATACACCCTCCTTATGCAGCTCCCACGTCTGTAGTGTATGCAGACACTTTTTACAACAACCCAGTGTTTCCCTTATACCCCATTTCCACCAAAATCAACACCTGTACACAGGGTTTCTAAACAAAACCTGCTTAAAATAGGCTATAGACTGCTTTCCCATTGCCAGTGTAGCAGAGCTGTGTACATGGCTCTGCAGCAGTATGCTTGTCTGTGTGTATAGAGGTTGTATTTTTTGTGTGTGTTATTCAATGTCACAGACAGGCCAGAGAAAAGGTAAACAATAGAAAGCAGCATGAAGGCCAGTGAAAACATTTTGGCAGTTACTTCTCTTTATATATCTCTCAATAATATCTCTGTCTTTTAAACTTGTCCGAGTGCTGCTTGGGTGGAGATGCATGATATTCAGAGGTGAAGCATCATTACAACTCCTAGGTTAGGGAGCTTAAATTAGCATGCTTATTTGGGTATTGTGTTTATATCAATGCTGATCGAGCCGGAGGTGGTAAATTCACGTGATTACTGTAGTGTTGTTGTAATTGTATTTTCTTGTAGAGTCACAAAGATCACATTTTCTCAGCCCCTTCTAGCCACTCTCTGTGTTTATCAAACCCCAAATAAGAAAGGAATTAGTGAGATAGCCACCCCACTGTCCCTCTGCATAGCGTCCTGCTGCTGTTGACTGCTTCTCCAGGAGGAGAGGGGGCAGCGGATGGTTGGTCGGTGGCTATAGCAGACCAAACGTTATGTCGGCATCTGTAGCAGCTGGAATTCAACCAGTGCAAATCCCCCACTGCCGGGTCACAGCAGGGTGCTGGCCAGCTGCCCACTCTCCTCCCTTTGGGTGGTCTGTAACTCTGAAAAGTTAGACTGAGGGACACACTCAGCGTGTTTAAATGCACGATCAGGTCATTTAATTGGACCACCATCCTTGTACCAGTATACAAGCACTGTGAAAAAACTGATTTATGGACAGAGTATGTAAGTATGCCAGACTCCGCCACTTAAGAGGAGATATGCTGCCTTTCAGCAAGTTGCTGTAGAATGAATCACAATGTTTATTTACAATAACTTCAGGGTATAAAATCAGCGCAGAGCAAACTCTGCCTTCAAGAATTAGTTCTAAGCCACCTAAAAAAATCAATATCAGTTTTAAGTGTACGCTATATTTAGAATATTTTCAGTGCTTTACCTTACTGTAAGCCCTTACCGACAGGGATGTGAAGCTGTCCACTGAGAAAAACAGTCATTTATCCCCCTGAGAATGGCAGAACTGCTTCTCTACTGCTGCCTCCATCAGCTGTTGTGGAAGCTAAAGAGGAGACAATATTCAGATATAGTCAACACTTACACTGATATTTTTTTAGGTGGCTACAATATATTTTGTTGTCCACAGCAGGACATCATTTAAAAAAGTGTATTTTTTATTTTGGAGGGAACTGTCCCTTTAATTACTGTAATAATAGGAATATATGTGACTTGTATCAAAAGGCTGAAATCTGCAAACCCACTGCTGTGGTACTTAAACACAAACTTGTACACACACTGAAATGAAGAGATCATTCAAACACCGGTAAACACAACCACTGGCAACTTAACTCTCCAAATAAAGCCTGCTGGCATCTTATATTCCAACCCTTTCATTTGTCTTAACGATGTCACCGGCTTCACACACTGCTGAGCCAAACAGCGCAGTAAAGTTTGCTATTTTGACTCCCTGTTTCACACAGTTACGATGTGGTTTTCGCCTCGGGCCCCAAAGAGCTGCTCAAGAAGTTCCAGCAGGCTAAACACAAGGTGGTGTTCTCCTCGGAGATTCTGATTTGGCCCGACAGACACCTGGAGGACAAACACCCCCACGTCATCGAGGGCAACAGGTTTCTAGGCTCAGGAGGTATGTCCAGCCATGCTGTCAGTCACACAGCCGGAGAGGGCCACATGGCTCTGACACTGGGATGAAATTCATCTTTTCATACTATGTAAGTTTTTGCCCTGAATTATTCCTGCCAGGAGGTGCCTACTCACAGTATCTAGTCAAGGCAGTTCAATTTATATAGCCCAATTTAGTATACAAATACAAAATTTTCCAAAAAGAGCTCTATGGTCTGTACTGCTTACAACACCCTCTGCCCTCAGACTTTCCACATACAGTAGTATGTGTAGTATTTCCATAAAGCTCTAGGAATCAGAAAGGTTGGCTTGAGGTTGTAGCTTGGAGGTTAAAAATGGTTGGTGATGCTGAGTTTGATTTTGCCCCGGGCTAGAAACAATGGATCCAGCAGTTATGAATTAGCAGTTTTTATTTAACAGCAGTGATCTACAGTACATGCAGCCAAACTTTTGGTCTGCTCCGTGATGCTCTGTCACAGGTTGAGAAAATGTCTACTTTTACCCAGAAAGATGTTTGGATTGATGTGTGAAACAGTAATGTGTGTGTATAGACTCTGGATGTGGCAGCAGCAGAGAGACACCTCTCATGTGAGACTCACACACTAAGCTGACCTTTTTTTGGTGGTGTGTCCTGGACTCTTGGCATTAGTCGATGCGTGTTGGCTTTTTTGAATGATTCAGCATGTTGAATCAGCAGCGGCAGATTGGAAGTTCAGCTCAGAGCACAAGAACAGTAAGGGAAGTGAGGAAAGCAAACAGTCAACTTAAGTTAAGAAGGAGTGGCTTTGTAATTGTTTCTGTTATTGTTTAATCAGATACAGTATCATTGTGAATTTAAATGGATTGCGATAGGCTGAGTATTGCGATAACATATATTGAAAATTATTACCTTTAGTCAATTGAAATTATGTCCCCAATGGAAAACTTTGTAAACAACTGTTTCATCTAATAAGATAAAGTCTTTTTATTGCAGCAAATTGTATCTAGTGGACTGAAAAAAGCTGTTTATTTTATCACTTTACTTGTATCTAGAATATTTATAAGTCATATATTAAAAAATTGGTACTTGGCGTCTGTGCAATGATACATTATTGCCACACAAAAATAAAGCAATACTATGCTGTATCAATTTTCCACCCTCCCATTGTAGCTGCATGCTGTTGTTTCAACTTTAAGTTGAAACTGGCTAACTTGTGCCCTAAAGTCCTGTTGGTCTTCTGGTTTACCTCTTCCAGTGACAAATACAGATGACCGCCGCCTGCTGCTGTAGAGTTATTTCCTCTGCTGCAGATGCAGACCCTACATCAGTGATTCTCTGCTTACGGTCTGCAGGCCAAATCTGGTCCCTGATCGAGTGCTTTGTGGCCCTCAGTCATTTTCTAATTCACAATAAAAACAAAGTGATTCACAAATTGTTTTTGTACTTTTATTATACATAAGGTGCCAGAGTGTATAAAACAGCACCAAAACAGAGCTTGTTTATCAAAGAAAGGGCCAGTGGAGGATCCCCCACAGCCACTGACAGAGGTCCTAGCTAAGACCTTAATGTCCTAACAACCTAGAAATGTCCTGAAATTCTAGAAATGTCTTGAAATCCTAGAAACCTCCTAAAACCGTAGAATTGTCCAAAAATCCCCAAAAACGACCCAAAATCCTAGAAATGTCCTAATGTCCTACAAATTTTCTAAAATCGTAAAAGGTCCTAAAATCCAAGAAATGACCCAAAATCCTAGAAACCTCCTAAAATGCGAGATACCTCTGAAAAACTTTAAAATGTCCTACAATCATAGAAAAATCCTAAAGTCCTAGATATGTCCTAAATACCTAGAATTGTCCTTAAATCCTAAGAAGATCAAAATCCTGCAAATGTGGCCTGGCCTCCTGTCATTTTATCAAAAGTGGCCCCCAAGCAAAGCATGTTGAGTATCTCTGCCCTACATGCTTGTTAGCTGTTGGCTATAATCTTTGTGTTGTGTTCAAGGTCAACTTTTTGGCCTAGACAGGCAGTTCATTGGTCAGCCACACCAGTTCTTTGATGATGGTTTGATGCGTGTGGGCCTTTAGCAGAGCAGCGCCTTTGCTTGCACAGAGAGACAGTCAGGCTGACCATGGGAACTGTTGGGGGCATCGGGGCTGACTAGAGGGATACATGGGTTGCTCTGGTGTGACATTAGGGCACAAATATACTGCATCATGGTTAAACAACCCTTTCAAATAACAGGGCACATTGACAGAGCACCAGTGCCTGAAGGAGTAAGGCCATTTCTTTTTATAGCAGACAAACAGCAGGTCTTTAGTCAGCAGTTAGCTCTGAGCTGAGGCCATGGAAAGTGAACCTGGCAGCAGTCAGTAGTCATGGCAGTTAGAAACAGTAAACTTCACTTTTGCTTGATGTGCTAAACATAAACACAATAGTACAGAGCTCATAGGCATGGATATGGAAATAAAAATGTGTTTGATGAACAGATTTAGACCTCATTTCCTGGCTGTTTCCTGTGGGTTTGTTTGTCCCGTCAGGTTTCATTGGATACCTTCCCAACATCAAAGAAATGGTTGCTGACTGGACAGGAGAAGACAGTGACAGTGACCAGCTGTTCTTCACCAAGATTTACATTGATCCAGTTAAAAGGGTAAGATTTGTTACACCTCGCTGTTTACTTTAATGATCTGTCCTTTGTTTTATTTTGTGCCAAGGTCACATTAAATAGTAGGACTATCAATAATAACATTAACAATAGCAGTTTGTTGTAAAATTGTTATAGATACAGTCAGTATTTACGGGAACACCCACAAAACATCCCACCCTTTTGAGAACAAATGTAGAAAAATCCAGACTTAAAGAGTCTTTTTTAACCTAGATCCCATTTTTCCATTTGTTGTGTCTAAGTGACCAACAGGAACAACATCTTTTTAAAAATTGGTCCAGTATTGAGCGAGAGCAGTGGTTAGGCTGCAGTGTTAACACTAAGGGTATGTCTGCACTGTCAGTGTACGTTCACTAAAAGTGTTGGTTTTTGCCATTGACAGGCTCAGATTGTTAGTGTCGGGCAAGATGACTGAAAGGATCCCTATAGATGTCAATGTATTTCTTAAAGAGTAAAATCATTTTTGTTTAACCAAAAGCAGCCGTTGCTGTTGTCAAACCTACCAGACTCCATTCAAATAAACAGCAGTTTTGTTATTGTAAACACACACTTAATGTTGAGTCAAAAGAAAAAAAAAACTGACTCACTGACTTTGGTTTGGGTGAAATAAACCCTTAATTCTGCCTGTTGGATGTGAAAGTACACAGGTTCTATACATGCTAAAATTATTGTTTATTTAAATGGAAGTGGGTTTGATGATGGCGACTTCTGGTAAAACAAAATGGACCTAATACTTTATCCAAATAGTGTTAGATTGTTTAGCCACTGCTTAAAAAAGTAGTGAGCCCCCAAGGACCTACAACTCGCACAGGCTAATGGCTCTGAGTAACACCAGTGCTGCTATACAGTCTCGAAGTGAACATTCATTTATTCATTGTCCATTACCACCTGTCCTCGTAAGGGTCACTGTGTGGCTGGAGCCTATCCCAGCTGTCATTGGGCGAGAGGTGGGGCACGCCCTGGACAGGTCGCCAGACTATCACTGGGAAACAAACATATAATTATTTATAACATGCTAATCTGTTCCATCCTATCATTAGTGGCTATAGGGAACTCATATCATGGTAAATTTAATGAATAATATCTATAATGAATGTAATAGTGTCTGTTATGTGACTTTAAAAACCACAACATTTATTCAATTACAACCCGGCACCGGCACCGACTGTACCTATATGATTACTCTGTGATATTTTATTATATACCATAAGATTCTCAAATAGTGGCCTCATTTTCAGAGAGAACCAGGCTCATGTTTGAGACAGCCTGTCCTTGTTTTATTGGTATGTTGCATTGTATTTTTACCAAGAAGCCTCCCTTTTTCCTGATCTGTTCCTGTTTTCATTTACCATAGATGCAAACATAACACTTCCTCCCAGTTTACCTGATTTTATAAGTTTAGTTTAATGTAAATTTACTGATTAGGACAGCAATACTATTTCTTGTTAGTCTCATCTTGCAGTTTTTTTAGCTCTGTTAAGAGGCTGTCAGTGAGACTCAGCACTTTCTGCGCAGATGTTTCACACTTAAGGCCCTCCAGTAGCTCAGTTGGCGTATTCAGCTCTGTACCTGATAGGCTTTTAATTTGACACATCTGTAGGAAGTTTTTTTAGAAATTTATTTATTGATAGTAGTTTTAACAGTGGACAAAAAAAATATATAGCCTCATTTCCACTGCACAAAAAACTGCTAACAACAGCTAACATCTGGCTTTTTAATGCAATGAGACTGTTTACTGTCGACATTTACACCTGGGTCACATGACTAGTCATTGGTATTTATTGCCTCTGGCTCCAATAGCAAGTGATGGAAATGCAACACCCGGATGAACGCACTAATTTCAGCTCCTTAACCGGAAAGATGCAATGATGTGCCGCCGCACAATACTGTCTATCTCCACCTGAGCAATGCTCAAACATGGATCCAAATTAGTCAACACTGAGTTTGAAAGAGAGTCTGAGTTAGCAAGAGATATATGAAGGGAAGTAACCTTCGCAAAGTTTCCGTAGACATCTGTCCATGCTGCTTTCTAATGTTTCTAATGTTCTTTGGTCTGTCCGTGATGTTGAACGGATACATCAGAATAACCCACACACTCAAAGGCACACTCCTCTGCTACAGAGCCATGTATACAGCTCTGCTCTATTGGTAATGGGAAAGCAGTCTATAGCCTATTTTAAGCGGGTTTACCTGTGTTTGAAGTGCATTCACACGTTAATTTTCCTGGGAAAGGAGTATTAGTGTAATATACATTTCCAAAGTAGTCATTCTGACGGCAATACTATTTCTCATTAGTCTAATTTTGTAGTTTTTTGTTTGCTGTTAAATGGCTGTAAATGAGACTCAGCCCTGTCTGTACAGATGTTTCACATGAAAAGCCTTCCAGTAGCCCAGGGGGCATACTCACCCCTGTGCCTGGTAGGCTTTTAATTTGAAACAGCTGAAGGAAGTTTTTTGAGAAATTTAAGAATTTTATTGATGGTAGCTTAACATATAAAAAAGTGACTGGAATTAATTAGTGAATGAGAACAGTATAAGTTTAAAAGAGAATGTGTATTTAGCATATTATAAAGGATGACATGATTCTGTTGTTTTATTGATAGAAATAGTGCTGACAATGCTTGTACTGAATTTACCTTTTGAGTTAAATTCAAGTTATTTAATCCATTTCAGTTGTTGTTGACCCTCTTATTGACTTTCGAAATACACTGTATGTGGCCCAACACATAAAATTGGTTAAACAAGCAATATCACTTTGTATTTTCACTTCAAAATGGCAGGACGATCATACAGTTTGTAGACATGCATTAACTAGAAACTATCCCAGCACAACTTATTTCATGTATAGATGGTAAACAAGCAAACAGAATGGTTACCTAACAGCAGACGTTTCCCTTGTTTCCTGCAGACATGGCTACAGCGTAAAGCCAGAGGCGTAAAGTCAACAGTGAGCACCACCACTTTCAGAAGTGGTGGAATGTTTAATACTTTTACACAGATTTACATGATGAAAAAGTTGCATTTAACACATTTTTTTCTAAAATAACCGACTTGATGTGAGAAACAGCTGGCACCCAGCTATTTTTCACATGAACTAATCTGACCCCTTTTAAAAAGATTTTGGACACCCCTAACTCAGGGTCACTGTGACCTGGATGGCTGAGAATATTCTCTAAAATGTGTTTCCCTGTTTCAGAAATCCATCAACATCACACTGGACAGCAAATGCAGATTGTTCCAGAACCTCCATGGAGCCCTTGGTGAGTGTCTTGAGTGAGTGTATGAAGCCAACACATTGCTACAACTGAAGCATCCCCCAACACACCACGCCTATTTTATTGGCTACAGAGGTCCCACAATTCCATTCATAACCCAATGTAGGAGTCACAAATCTGTGCTTAGTACAGTACAAAAAAATGCATACAGATCAGTTACCAAACTACAGTGGCCAACCAAATCACCATGCAGAAAGAAGCATGCATCTACTGCCAGTTGCACTACTGTGCTAGCTGAGGTTACAGCTCAGCTGAGGAGGGCGCCATTAATGTTTGCACTGCAGACACAAGCACAAGCCTCTCATCCTTCAGCAGATGCAGTTCAAACATGAAACTGCTCCCAGCAGGGTCTGTGGATTATCTTAAGTAACCGAGTCAGGATTCTGGAAGGAGACATTGCTGTTGAGTTTATTAAATTTATTTATTTTCGGTGTTTTGAGCACCACAAGCTGAGTGCTTCTAGTCCATTGTATTGGAGAGAAGGCAGACATCTCTACAGGCGATATCTCCAACACTCTGCAGCTTACACCAAAACTTTATAGTTGATAAAAAGCACTAGAGGTAGAATGAAAAATTGATATGGGTTGAACTGTGCCTTTTAAAATGGGCAATGGTTGTTCCTATTGAATAAGTGGGTGCACAGTTTAACAATAAAAGTAGCTACAAGTCTTTCAGAAAATGTGCTGGTAACCAGTGGCTAACTTCCTCTCTGTCTGATCAGCATGGTGGATTATATGCTGTATCTCTGATACTCGATCACCTTGGAGGTTCCAGAGTTTACAGTGGCAGAGATTTAGCTGAGGCTGCATGTCTAGACATGAGCTGAACTCTCAGAGCTGTCTGCAGCATTTTTTTCTTCTGAGGCTGAGGAAGGAATTTGTTAGTTTACTGAGAGACAGATGTGACAACACCAGGAGTCTGGGGGCATGATTGGACTCCAGTCTGCTCCCATTAATCCTCACTATGTCTCTTTTATGAAAGGTAAAAAATGAAACAAAATGCCAATAACAAAATGGATGATAACCTATACAAAAATTTCATTCAATAGATTCAAATAAGCAACAAGAAATTGCGTCTTACATGTTCAAAAAGGAGCAGGAGGAAGTATCAACTTATTATTTTCTACCCCTTCTCAGCTAATCAGTTAATTAGTTTGTGGTCTTCATCTCTAACATATATACATACACTTACATATTTACACACACTGACTCGGTGTCAGACACTGATTTCCAATTAAGAAAATGAAGCCATAATTTTTCTCTCTTTAAGCCAGACTCCACTGAGAAAAACTGATTTAAGACCTCTGAACACAGGAGCTGCTGGTCTACCGCTGCTTCCATCAGTTTAGTTTGTTTGTCCTGACCTCACCTGCAGACTGTTATTGGCTTTGGGCCACAGACCACTGCCCAAAGGTTGCAGCACAGAACATCCAGTGCACAGTTATATGAGAAGAAAATCAGAAAATCCAGGCAGAGTGACTGCAGATAAACACACCGCAAGCGAGGGATTACTGCTGGATAAGTCCAGACTTGTTTTTGGAATATATTAGACACAACTACCATGGCCAAATACTTAACATGGTAGCCAGCCCCAGGGCAATAATCGGTGTGTGTGTGTTACCAGATGAGGTGGTGCTGAAGTTTGAGGATGGACGTGTACGAGCCAGAAATGTGTTGTATGACACCCTGCCTGTGATCATTCATGGGAATGGACCAACCAAGGTACTGACCTGTCAAACCAATCACATTGACCAATCACATTCTAAGCACGGTAGCCTCATAAAGCTAACCATCAGAGCCACTGTGGGCGAGATCAGCAGCTGATGTCTTCATTCGGTAAGTCCATTCGCTCAGTGTAAGTCTGAAACCAACAAGACACTTGTCTTTGTGTTTTGTTGTTCCTCATGCAAACAAGTTATTGTCAGCACATCATCCAACAGAGAGCAGCTGAATGAGGCTCTCATCAGATTGAAAACTTCAGAGAGGAAAGAATGATTAATTTACAGCTTTTAATAGTCCATATAGTAAGTTAGTGTGCTCCTGGGGCCTCATTACAGACGGGTATTCTGGCTGCTGCTCCTATCTCAGCTTAAGTTTCAAAAATAGGAAAATCCCTTTGCTTAACTCTGGGCTGTGTCCTCTCCTATCTCAGACCTCTTGTCTGAAACTGAAACCCAACTGGAACTGTAAATTTGATCCTTCAATCGGTTCTTGTCTCGTTGGACCTGTATCTGTCATGAATGTACACCAACTCTGTGTTTGATTAGAAAGTACTGGTAGGCGTGTATATAAACATTTTTCTTTTCTTTGTCTTGAGTGAGTGCTGGCAGTCTGTTTGTTTATTGTCTTTTTGTTTTTGTTTTCTGTTGATTTGTTTTTCTTTTTTGGTATTCTGTCCATTGTATTTAATAGTTGTAATTTTGTTTATTGAATATTGTATGAATTAAATTTACAAAAAACAGAAAGTACTTGTAGGCTACTCGGCATGAACAAGTTATCATATCAACAGCTCTCATTGGCCAGCTAGCTAACTATCATGGACAAGAAAAGACAGGCACGCAGTTTTAGCTATGAGGAGTTGGAGGCACTAATTGTGTCTGTGGTGTAGAGGAAAGCCCATCTTTTCAGGAAGTTTTTTAGTGATTTTTTTTGTGAATAACATGAAAACATATGGAGCAAAAACAAGTGATGAACAACTAGTCAGTACAAGTGACCAGGAAGGTTGGTTTTTTTAAGCATCACCCAGCTTGAGAAGCCGTTCAGTTAAAAATATTTTGGTGTTCATGTTGTTCTTTATCTTTAATATTATTGAGATACAGACCTAACAACAGTGCTGCTTCCATTTTAGGGAGTTCTGAATTTTAGGACAAAGTTGCCACCCTAACTTGGGAACTCCCTAACTCTCTAATACCCTTTCTCCAAAAAATTAGCTCTTGTTCTTGAATTGGATTGGTTCAGTATTTTTGGAACCTTGGTGCTATCTAGCAAACCAGCCCTCGTTTCCACCAGTTTTGTGTGTTGCACAGTGCACAAAGAAAGCAAAAAGTTGTGGCAAAATCACAGATCACATTGATCACGTGCGAACTTCTGTTCTGTTATTACAGATATTTGTTTTTACTCTACAAAAGCATAGACTAACCATTAAAGAGACCACTGTATGCCCCCCTCAACTTTTTCTTATTTGACTTCTCCAGCCTCTCTTTCCAAACTGTGGAATTTAACAAGCCCTCTGATGTCGTTATAGTTCCCACTTCAGGTCAAGGAAAACCTGCTACTGTTTGGTTTCAGCTGAGAACCAACTTTTTTTTGGTTTTGAACCAGTTTATTTTTGGTCAAAATGCTCTTAGCGATCCAAAATTAGGTGCATGAACCTGAACAGAACCACCTTTATGTTGGTGGACAAGGGTTGTTGTAGTAGTTAACTTCCTATCCTTAGATAAAGACAGGATATTTCCCTGAATGCAGTTTCAAACATGTTTCTGTAATAGCAAAAATCCTGAATGTCATCCTGAATTGAGAAAAAACAGGATTTCAGACTTATGTAGTTTGTGTAATGAGGTCTTTCTGTAATATATTTACAAAAAAGTACACAAAATTCAGAGTAGTTACTACTTGTCCTATGAAAAATTTGACTTCATTCAAATGAAATCAAACAGCGTATTTCACTACATGTCCTGTAAAAATGCCTTCTGTCAGGGCATCCAGTGGCTGAGTAGATAAAGCAGGCGCCCCATGAAAGAAGGCAAATGCCCAAAAAATAATCTTTAAAAAAAAAAGAAAAGTGAACTACTCACATTAGCTGTATAGTCTTGTAGTAGATCTTAGCTCGCTGAATGAGTGATCAAACAGGCTAATAAGTCTGCTGTAACACACCAGCCCGCCTACCCAGAGGGCTAGAGGAGCATTCACGATCCATCTGTTATTCTTCTTGCTAATAGTTATTAAAAAGAACATTGGTGTACAGTAGGCATTAACAGATTATCAGCCTGGCCAATTATCGAGGCCCTTATTTGGCATTTTGCTTACTATCTTTATCAGCGTTTTATTTTAATGATGGCTGATAAAGTTAATAAATGAAAAAGTGTGCGTAGTACACTCAACCAACAGCAGGATAGGCAGTCTCCAATACATGTCAAGAAAGTGTCACCATGGAAATAACTCTTATTTTGTAAAACCTCAAGAAGCTATTTTTATTCCTTATTTTTTTAATTTAAATTTTCACTGAACTTTAAAAAAAAAAGTTGCAGGGAACTTGCAGTATATAATGTTGAATGTTTCAGTTTTTATTAAAAATTTGCTAAAGGCATTTAAACAAAGTTTTGTGTTGGAGTTTTTTATATTCCAAATTCTAAATTGACAGAAACATTTCAATTTTATTGTAAATGCATATCATTTCCAAAAATCGGTTATAACTCTGATTAACCTCCAATAATCGGTATCAGTATTGGCCCTGAAAAACCAATATTGGTCAACCCCTTATCTTGTCTTGTCTTTTCTTGTCTTGTCTTGTCTCGTAAGTGCTGGAAGTCGGAGTCAACATGAACACATATTTGTTTTTCAGCTCCAGATCAACTACCTGGGTAACTACATCCCCAACACATGGACATTTGAGACAGGATGCACAGTGTGTCAGGAGGATCTGCACCCACTGACAGCTCTGAAGGTCTGTCATCACATCTCCTGACTGGATTGTCTTTGTTCCTTTATCGTTCCTTTATTTGTCTTAGTTCCCTTATCGACATTTAATCAATACTGAGAACTGATTTTAACTGTTTGAGGTGTTTTGTTCTGTTGAGGTTTGGTGCCAGTAGCAGTGATAATCCCTCTCTCCTGGATGTTATATGATGCTTGTGTTTTTCCAACAGGAGAGTGAGTACCCACTGGTGGTGATTGGCATCTTCATTCAGCAGCCAACCCCTTTTGTGACGGTGTTCTTTGAACGTCTACTGAAGCTCCAGTATCCCAAGAACAGACTCAAACTCTTCATCTACAACCAGGTAACAGCAGCAGCATAGCCACGCATACTCCTGTAGTTTGGTCTGTGGGATATGATGTGTGCAGGAACCAAAGTGATCTGTAGACAAGCCAGAACCGTGACAGTTTTTTTTGTACCTCTGTGCCTGTGTACAGTGCTACTTAGAGTCAACGGTGAGCTTAGATTTTGATGGTCGAAGGTCATTGCGACCATAATTTAAGAATTCATACACTAATTAAGACACTATCACATATTTTACCCAAATGTCTGATAGGGTAAAATGATGAAGTAATGACATTTTACATACAGAAGGTCAAAGGTCAACCTCAATGTGACATCTTAATGTTTTACAAACACTTTTCTGAACGTCATACTCAACCTCATATCTCAGGAAGGGTTAGGGTTTTGGATATGGATATATAGATATATTTGGATATGTATACAGGCATGTATACATATATATGCACAGCACATGAATGGGCCAGTGGTCCTCTGGAATTTGCCCCCTCTCACTGTATATATAGTCAGTTTTTTTTTCCTTTGTATCCTCTGTGTGTGTGTGTGTGTGTGTGTGTGTGTGTGTGTGTGTGTGTGTGACACTCTGCCTGCAACGTCCTGGAATGTATGATATTTGCCCTGTAAAGGGGTGCTTCTATGAATTGGCCGGTTGTCCATTAGTGTCCCTCTCAAGTCTTGTAAACTTGTAAATGATTAAAACAACAGACAACATAAAAACAGACTGAAAACAAAAGTTTATTAACCCCCTTGAAACTCATTCACTTGTACCC
The DNA here is from genome assembly GCF_008729295.1 of Plectropomus leopardus. NCBI lineage: Eukaryota > Metazoa > Chordata > Actinopteri > Perciformes > Serranidae > Plectropomus > Plectropomus leopardus. Next base: position 3,305,001 of record NC_056470.1, on the reverse strand, counting down.
CTTTTTCTAAGAACCATTACTGAGTCATATCTGAGCACACGTTCACACACACACACCGCTGGAATCAATTTTAACAATTTGATACTGATGTCAATAGGAAGTATTAACTCACGTACTTGCAGGCAATGCAGCTTAACTTTTCATGGTGCAAATTTACCAAAATGTAAAAAAATAAAAATTTTTTTTTTTTTTAATTAAATGAAATATTTATTCTGACATTAAGGCTTTCCACTCTCACACACACATTTCGTCATACCTAGCTAAGACATTAGTGACCGTGTCAAAAGCCTGTAAATAAAGAAAGAGAAAAGCAAGCACAAAAAGGCAAGCATTTAAAGTGTTAATGCACCGAGGTGAACTTGATGATTTTGAGAGTCAAAATACACGCCTTTTGCAATGACACCATTGAAAAGCAAACAGAGCTGACAGTCATGTCTATAAAAAAGCTACTGGGTGTACAAACGTGCTGTAATGACGGGTTTTTAACTGTCATATCTGCTTATTTAGTGCTATTTTCAGTGTCTTAAGTGACTCACACTCCTGCTCTGCACTCTCTATCTGTTTATTCCTCTTTCCCTTCAGGAAGCTCATCATGAGCGTCAGGTCAGCTCCTTCCTGAAGGAGCATGGAAGCCTATATCAGGAGGTCAAGTTCATTGGGCCTGAAGAGGCGATGGACGAAGATGCCTCCCGCAACCTGGGCTTGTGAGTTACACTCAGTGATCAGCTGTATGATTAAATATTTTGAGAGAAACCGTGTTGCACAAAATCATATGTGCTCTCCTTTGAAATTCTGGTCATGAGAAAAAAAATGCCTGTGTTGAAGAATCAGAAAAAGCTCCATTAACACAGCCATAAAGAAGTTATGTGTGTTACTTTCAAATTGATTTGGTTTAATGTGCAAATCCTGTAGTGTTTTTTTCTTTCGAAGAGACACTGAGAAGCTGTCTGGTGATTTACTGAAGTACTAAGTACAGGGACACTGCTCTCACTTTAGTTGTACAAGGACCGGATGGCTCATAGCAACGACCCACAGCACCCCATATTCTTGCAAAAAACCCCACCCAGAAGACATAGTCATGGGCCATCTCTAGGTCCAAAAATCACACGTAGACCAGATGAGCACACTCCCAGGACTCCTCCAGCAGCCCTGCAAGGGTAAAGAGTTGGTCCACTGTTCCATGACCAGGACAGAATCAGCGTTACTTCCCTTAAATCTGAAGTTCAGAGCCTCCTTTCTAGCACCCTGGAATACACTTTCCCTGGGAGGATGAGTAGTGGAATACTCAGATAATAGGAGCACATCCTCCAATCCCCCCCTTTTTTTTAAAATGGAACCACCACTACAGTCTGCCACTCCACAGACACTGCACCCAACCTCCATGCAGCACTGAAAGATGTGTCAGCTGTGACAATCTAACAATGTCCAGAACCTCCAGCATCTTAGAGCGAATCTCATCCCCAACTGGTGCCTTGCCACTGAAATTCCCTTTGAATATCTCAGAGACCTCTGCCATGGATATGAGCGCAGGTTCTCCCAAGTCTTCAAACTCTGCTTTCTCCACAGAGATGCTGCAGGTTGTTTTCAGGAGATCCTCAAAGTGTTCTTTCCACCACTCAACAATATCCTCAGTCTTTTCAGCACTTCTCCTGAGACAAGCCCTGCGCTTTCTTCCTGGGGCAACTAATGTTTTGCCAGAACTTCCTTGGGGCCAACAGAGTGCCCTTCTCCATAGCCTCCCCAAACTCTTACCTCACCCTGGCTTTTGCTTTGGCGACCATCTTAGCTGCAACCCTTCTGGGCAACCGGTACCCTTCTGTTGCCTCAAGAGACAGTTGGGTCAATTAACCTTATTCAGCCTGATGGCCTCCCTCTTAGGTTGCCACCACGACAGGCTCTGAAGACCTTCCAATCACAACTTCTAGCAGCTGCCTCCACAATTAAGGTTTTGAACATGGCCCACTCAGATTCCTTGTCCCTAACCTCTTCCAAGATGCACAAAAAAATCTTCCAGAGGTGTGAGTTGAAGACATGACAGACGGAGGTCTCAGCCAGACACTCCCAGGTCACCCTCACTACAAGTTTGGGTTTACCAAGGTACAAGGTAAAAGGTAAAATCCTGCTATTTTTCTTTAATGTGGTTTAAGAAGAAATGAAATTAAAGTTGACCCTCAATCCTGCTACATCTTTTGGCATCGAAGGAGGAGTAGTCTCACTGCCTGGGGAAAGAAGCTGCTCTGTAGTCTGGTGGTTCTGCAGCGAATACTTCTATGTCTCTTTCCAGATGGCAGCAGGGTGAACAGACTGTGGCTGGGGTGGCTGCTGTCTTTCAGTGTCTTTTGGGCTCTGTGCAGATACCTCACTTCACCGAGGTCACTGATGCTCTACAGATGGGAACCAGTGATGTTCTGGGCAGTTTGAATCACCCGCTATAGAGCCATCCTGCCCTGGGCTATGCACGAACCATGCCATTTCGTGATGTTTCATGTCAGTATGCTTTCTATTGGTCCTCTGTAGAAGTTAACCAGGATCTTGCTCTGGAATTTAGCCTTCCTAAGTTTCCGTAGGAAGTAGAGCCTTTTCTGTGCTTTTTAACCTGGGTGGTGGTGTGTGATGCCCAAAATAGGTTCTCAGTGATCATAATTCCAAGAAACCTATAGCTGTTCGCCTGCTCCACCTCAGCTCCACTGATGTAGACAGGGGTGTGTGTCTTTGTGTCCTTCTTTCTAAAATCAACAATCAGCTCCTTGGTTTTACTGACATTGATCAGTAGGTGGTTCTCTGTGCACCACTCTGCAAGACTGTTGATTTCCTCCCGGTATGAACTCTCATCGTTGTTTGTAATACAGCCGATGATGGTGGTGTCGTCAGCATACTTCACTAGAGAGTTCTGCAGATGTCTGGGAGTGCAGTCATGGGTGTACAGTGTGAACAGAAGGGGGCTGAGCATACAGCCCTGGGGGGGGGCTCCAGTGTTGAGCACTAATGTAGAGGAGATGTGACTGCCAGTTCGAACTCTCTGGGGTCTGCATGTGAGGAAGTCCAGTTTTCAGTTGCAGAGTGTTGTACTGAAGCCCACAGTGTTAAGTTTTCCAATCAGCTTCATGGGGGAAATTCTGTTGAATGCTGAGCTGAAGTCAACAAACCAAGTCTGTCTGGCAGCCTTCCCCGCCACCTGATCCAACTCATCACCCGGTGGTAATCAGCTGACAGCTCGGCTCTTCTCTTCAACCAAGTGTCTAAGACAAACACCCCCAGATCTGATGATACAACAGCAAAGTCCATCATCAATCTTTGGCCTATGGTGCTGTGGTACCAAGAACACTTAAGAACCACTTAATGCTCAAAGGTTTCTTTCTGCTCACCTCAAGTGTCAGTTTAACACTCTCAGACTTCAAGCTTCATTTACTGTCATTGTACAACACAGGGCTGCACAAGGATACGTAGTTGATGTCCTCGTATGCTACACAAGAAAAACAAAAATTAATGGCTGAGTGTTAAGAATGAAAGTGACGCTTTTGTGCCAAAAAACTGCAGTTTTAGGCTGGCTCCAAAACGAGTCCATGCCTCATGACCTATAGACCCCCATGTTAACATACCTAACTTTACAGGAGAAATAAACATTTTTATAGCCTGGTCTTTGTTTCTTTAGCTAATTTCAACAGTCATGACAGTAGAAGGAAGGGGGACAATTTTTATATAATTCATACAATAATATCTGCTACAATGTTGCACTGTGTAATTTAAATTCAAAACTATGTTTGCGAACTCTACTCTCTGTACTGACAGTCCGCTCTGTGCTGGGGGTTTCTAGTCATTTCAGGTTTCTTTACAGGTGCTGTGTTGAAGTCTGTTCCCCTGTCGGTTCATGTTTTTCATATTAGACAGCGACTTCAAACTTCACTTTCAAATTAGCGATGTACCTAATCTAGCTGCCTCAAGTACATTTGAATCTCAGATTTTAGGGAATTGCAAAGACATCACCACCCTCAGCAGAGGAATGTGAAAACATCTTTCTTGTGACAAACTTTGCACAGGTACAAGTCAGTATAATCAAGGTCAGACATTTTAGGATAATTAACAGAAGAAAAACATGTTTTTAAGTGGAGGGGGACTTTAATGGAAACAGCAGGAGCTTGTGCACACAGCACAACTGAATCTATGCAAGCTGACAGGCAACAGTGTAGTGCCATGTCTGACGATCATATTGTTTATGTTTGCCCCTGAATATTACACAACATAACGTGTCTTTCCTTTGTTTCAGTGATATGTGCCGGAAGGATAATGACTGTGACTATTTCTTCACGTTGGATATTGAAGTGGTCTTAAAGAACGAGAACACACTTAAAATTCTCATTGAACAAAACCTGTGAGTATATTTATCACCATTACAATTATTCACAATGATCTTGTGCTAGCTGAAGTTGTAGGACTGCTGTGGGCACAACCACACATAGTGAATCTCTTCATTTCTGTTACTCTTATTCATTTGTTGATTTATGATTTATTTTGAGTTCTGTTTTTACTTAGTGTATATGGCCTGATGATATATGCACCAGTAACTTTATTTTAATTGTTCATTAGTCCTATTGTGGCACCGATGATAACTCGCGCTGGTCGACTGTGGAGCAACTTCTGGGGAGCCCTCAGTGCAGAGGGCTACTATGCCAGGTCTGAGGACTACGTGGACATAGTTCAAGGACGCAGGGTGTAAGTTCCTTAAAATTTATGAAGACTTCATGGGGCTTTTTAGTGACGAAAGACTTGAGATTTTATCGACAAACCAGAGTGAAGAACCACTGACAGAGCAGTCCAGACCACATTACAGAACTCTGCAGATATGCACCAAATCAAATCAAACCAATCTATAGAATTAACACCGTATGCACAGTGCACCTGATGACAGTGATCATGTGGTGGTGAAGGGCGATAACTTACAGCACACATGGTAAATTCAGCATTATCAGTACAAAACCTGTCATCTCACACTCAGCATTTATTTTCATCTGCTTGCACTTTATCAGTTTCAGTTCTTTTTCTGCTTTTTTGGTCACTGAGTTACTGTCAGTGAAATTCAGCACTTCCTGTAAGCATTAATGCATTTCAAACTAACCTCTTTCATTCCACCCCTCCCTACCATACCAACCATTTTTGTCCTTTTTTTAGGAGGTGATAGCAGGTCAGTTGAAGTCACATAGAAGTGGTTCACATCATCTGAAAGATGGAACCTGTAGATTAATTTGAGATGCAGCTCATCTCTGTGTGTCAAGTTTTTTTTAGCCATAAATCTGTCGTAAACATAGTGTTTTGGTTAGGCGCTTATCCAAACTTTTAAAGTTTAGACAGTGTGGGGGCTGGGAAAATTCTGAAGGAAGTAAATGATGAACATTTCCAAGCACAGTACTGTCTGACAAGTAGTTGTGGTAGTTTTGGGGTTAATACAATTTGTTACACAGATGTGGTACGAACTAAATGCATTTTTACTCGCTGGATAATTAATGAAAATGATCCAGAATCCCTCTACAATACCACATAAAAACACCAAGACCCAAAGGGACATCGCAAAAAAATCCATGCTGTGATCTTAGATCAAAAACGTTTGACATTTCTGTCAGAACTTCATGTTTTGGTGATTTGATGGTGAACACTTATGTTTTAGAACCTGCTGAGAAGCCACATTATTGTGGCTGTAAAGGTTAATAAGGTTGCTCCCTATAGGTCATTTTATACAGTAATGTCAAGACTTTAAAAAATGGTGTCACTACAGTGAATGCTTACTATGGAGACTAACATCATCACACATGAATATAATTGGGCTCACTGAATTTGAAAGAGTCACAGCTTTGCAGCCAGACATAATTTCTGCAATTTCAACGCTGTTTAGGGACCCCAGTCTGCAGAAATATTCAAACACAATAGGCAAAAAAACCACATTTTTACTGCACGTTTTTTTTTAAATGCATTGGACTAGCATAAAATGGGCGTTTTTGTGAAAAGGAGACTCATGGGGACCAATAGAACACATTTCATTCAGATATCTTGAGGTCAGAGGTCAAGCAACCCCTGTCAGAAGGACCATAGTGGTCATATTTAGTGGGTTCACCTGTCTTTGCAAAAACTGCATTCACACACTAATTTTGGTCGTATTACTAAAACATAATGAAGTATTCTAATGAAACAGGGAAAGTCTGTCTCCAATACAGGCCTGACTCTCTCTCCCTGGTTAAAAGTTTTCACTATGTAGCACCATCTGCTCCTGATATTCGATCCTGTTGTTGGGGTGTAAATGGCTAAGACTGTCTTGGTTTCTCAGGGGTGTGTGGAATGTCCCATACGTGTCCAGTGTGTACCTGGTGAAGGCCAGCCTCCTGCGCTCAGAGCTCCCAGACTATGAGCTGTTTAACTCTAACATCTTAGACCCTGACATGGCGTTCTGCCACAACATTCGCAGTAAGGTCAGTAAGAGAAAAACAGATGTGTGAAATGTGTGTCACTAGAAACCGAGTCATTTATAATTGAACCTGAATAACTGCATTGAAAAGCATAATCTAAACTGAATTGTAAATGTTAACTTGTCCATGAAAGTATTTGATCTGATGTGAATCTTTCTTTCAGGGAGTCTTCATGTATGTCACAAACATGCACACTTTTGGTCGCATCCTGTCGACAGACAACTATGAGACGAGCCATCTTCATAACGATCTGTGGCAGATCTTTGAGAACCCCGTGGTGAGAACATTTCAGCTGTTAGGATTACTGACTGCTGTAGTTTTTGTGATGGGGGAGCAGGAGTGTTGTTATTGGTTACTGTAATGGCAGTAATTAGGCAGTCCCTCCAGGATGTTGCAAAGTCAGCTTGTCCCCATGAATTCTGCGCAAATTTGTCCAATCAGCCCAATTTTACCACAAATTCAGCTGTTTAAAATGGGGAAATGTCATTTCAGAGTAGAGCTGCATCCATCAGGTTGATTTACTGAGCCCCTCTGTGAGATACCACTGTTCAAATAGTCTAAAATTCACCACTGCTGTGTTGGCTTATGCCGGGGCAGAGAGCAGGAGGAAAGCTCACAGAGACGTTCCTTCAGAGCTGCTTCAAACAGCAGCAACAGGCAGGATTGTCAGCGATCAGCAGTCAGCCCCCCTTCCCAGTCACCCCCCCCCCCATTACAAATACAAATAGATTCTACTTCACACAGAATACTCATAATAACAAATTCAGACTGAAATACAACATTGCAAGTATTTTTGCATTTTTCAATGGCCCCCACGAAAAATTGCAACTTGCATTTAACTTTTTTTTAGAAACGCTGCCATCTATAAATAGAGAAACTCCCCCACATTTGTCAGGTTTCCATTACAGAACTGCATTTTCTGTGTTTATGTGACTTCTCCTCTGGTGATAACATTCCAAGAAGTACAGTGAAAACATTAGCAGCTATATTTCTATCACAGCCACCGCACTAGCCGACATTATTTACAATCCAAGGCCACGTAGGCGTGTTATGGAGCCATAATGGAAAGGAAATCTCCTTATACGTGGGAGCGGCCATGTATGAGGGATTTCTGGGAGGTGATAGTCCACGATTTCAATTTGCAATTTTAATTTATGCAGTTTGAGGGTTAATGGAAACCACCTGCTGTCCTGCTCACTGCTGACATATTTATTGAATGAAAAAAACAATGTTTTGGTCTAGCTGACCTTCATCAGTTATTATGGCAGCATCATAACTTTTCCACAAATATATAAAGACAGAGACTGCCTCCATTTTTGAATCATCCAATCAGAGGACTGCTGAGAGTGACGATCACCTGAAGCTGTTAAGTGTACATCAGTGCACAAAGAATGTTGGACTTGTTTTTATTCTCCAGTTCTTGTTGGGAGCATGACAGAAAAACAAGGTTTTCTTACTTATTCAAGGTAACACGTGGAGAGTAATTAATATAAAAGTAATAATTTTGTGGGTGAAGGATTCCTTAAATCATTCAGGGCTTTCACCTACAAGCCCGAGAGCATGATGTCAGCAACAGATATCAGTAGTCTCAGTAATAACAGGACCAGTGCAGTGATAGGAGCAATGGCAGAGTGTTTTAATGCGGTTATAGTAAAAGTGAAGTAGTAGGAGTAAAGCAGTAGCATTGTCTGTCAGTACTATTTGACACGGTAAAGGTTCTACATGCAGCATATTAAGCAAATGAAGAGTTAAATGAGGAGAAATAACATTTGCAGTGTGTATGTGGTGTGTTTGTTTCAGGACTGGCAGGAGCGCTACATCCACGAGAACTACTCTCACATCATGAAAGACAAGCTGATTGAAACTGTGAGTTTCAGCGCACGTTGATATGAGGACATGATGTCTAAAGTGAAAAAGGTCAAATGTAGAGTGATGTTTTTCAACAGAGAAAAGAGAATCCATGCTTCTATTCTAACACACTGTCACTGCAGAGGACTCACTGTGATGTGTGTAACTGTAATGGAGCAGATGAATATATGATATGACTATGATATATGATATGGTTAAACTGTCCTCTGTCCCCCAGCCCTGTCCTGATGTGTACTGGTTCCCAATCTTCAGTGATGTTGCTTGTAACCACCTTGTTGAAGAGATGGAGCATTATGGGAAGTGGTCAGGAGGAGGCAATGTGGTATGTTGTTACCTTTTTGTTACCATCTTCTTTTGATTTGCGTCAGTGCTGTGATACTAAAAATTCTCCATAAATATTACTCAATGTCAGCAATAATAATAAAAATGCTGCATTTGAGCCCCATGTAGCTCACAGGAAACATGTTTAATAAAATCTTCTCCCTCATCAATATGAGTATTTGTTTAACAACTTGACATCTGGTGCCTAGCCGAGAGTCCTGTGGCCCCTCTGATTGTCAGATGAATACTTTAGTAAGTTTTGTTGATGTGTAGTTTATTTTTCTAAACTGATGTATTTATTGTCAGGACACCAGAATCCAGGGCGGCTATGAGAATGTTCCCACAGTGGATATCCACATGAATCAAATCAACTACGAAAGGGAATGGCACAAATTGTTACTGGAGTACATTGCTCCAATAACAGAGAAGATGTATCCTGGTTACTACACCAAGGTAAGACGTCTTAAACCATTACTGTCTCACATTCTCATGAGATGATAACACATCTGAGTTTAGAAGAATTTAAAATATTCCATGTCTCATTTTCACCAATACATTTTCTTAAACTGATCCCCTTAATTGAACTTCATTAGGAAGAAACTGTGTTTAAAGTGATGTTTTCTATAAACTGACACTGTCAGTAATTCTACTCTGTTGCAGCTTTGGTGCAGAGTGGACATTGCTGCAGTGCTTGTACTGCAGGTCCCACAGTGCACCTGTCAGTCCAATAGAGCAGCAAAGTGAGAAGAGTTATTTTTACCAGCTGAGGTTTCAGATGCAAAAACCGGGTTTATTTTTGAGTACAGATGAATCAGAGAAAAAACTACTAAAAAGGAAAGTAATCTTCTGATGATTGTTGTTTGGTTTTGAGATTGCATTTTGGCAACAGCACTTTTCCCTAAAGACTGTTTACCTGCCACTCAATTTGCTACTTGGACCACAAATGGAAACCAGAACATTTCTGATACCAAACATTTTTGTGATGAAGTCAGCAGTTTAAAGACACTGTTAACACTGTAAAAAGAAACTATTTGTCATAACTTTAAAAAGTTAGTTACTGCAAGCAGTGATGAACGGGCCCTGGCACCTGTGTGCAAGTCCGGGGTTCTGGCAGGGTGCTGGCTGAAGTGGTTGTTCATTTCTGTACAAATGTCTGTGAATTTGTACAGCAAACCATGTAAATTTCATATAAATTAAATGATAATTGTCTTAAAAGGCTTAGTTCCTGTTGCCAGTAGGGGGCGCAGAGAGTGTGACACGTAGTTGACATGTTGATGTCTTAAGGCAAGCAGCCTCATGAAGCATGTGATGTTTGGTGCCAGTTGGGCAATGTAAAGTGAACTTACAACAACTTCCTGTTTCAAGGCAAATAGTGCTTCTCCATGGCAACGGCATTCAAGAAAAACCTGTACTCTTCAAGGCATAATCAAGGTCTAAAGACTTTAAATGGCAACTTTGAGCAAAAGTTTTAAGTTGACTGAAGAAGTTAAGTTGAATTATTACAAAATCACCTCAACTTGTTTTCTCAAATTTAGTCAACTTACAATTTAAAGGCACTAACTTTTTTCAGTTAAAACAAATCATTTTTTACAGTGTGTTTTTCAGTATATTTGAGATGTGCTGAATAATGTGTGTCAGATGATGTTTAGGATAACTGACAAAGACTGTAAGCCATCAGTTGGTTGTGCTGACTAACATGTGTTCTCTCATCAGTGTTCCACCCCCCTGAACTTTGTGGTGAGGTACAAACCTGACGAGCAGCCGCTGCTTGTGCCTCACCACGACGCCTCCACATTCACTATTAACATTGCTCTCAACAGCAAAGACATTGACTACCAGGTAAATGGGAGCAGCTGGCAGGTAATAGCAGTTAGGATGTGATGATGCAGGTGATCTGCAGCTCTCTCTCTGCTTCTCTGCTCCGTCTCTGGAAGTGAATGCTGGAGCGGGACTCGAGCTGACGCGTCTCTGATTTGAGCAGGAGCTGCGATGGGTGTTCATGTGTACATACACACACACACTGCCTGCGGCCAGACCAGCAGTCTCTCTGCGAATGCTTGCATGACTCTTTTCTGTCTGTGTGTTTGCAGGCTCAGTTTGACTTGGCCTTTGTAGTTAGATATAAACCAGATGAGCAGCCCTCTTTGAGACCGCACCATGATGCCTCCACATTCACTATAAACATTGCACTCAACCAAGTGGGCCTTGATTACCAGGTGAGTGAGTTCAGAGGTCAGCAGAAATCTGACATATCCAACAGGGCGTTCATGGTTACTGCATCCTAAAAGAGCAGTTTGTCAGCACAAAGTGTTATTTTCTCAACATATGATCCTGTTACACATGACACTCTTTGTACAAGACAACACCTGGAAAAGCTAGCACAGGGACACTCAGCTGGCTCTGCCAGGGGACCACATTTGCAAAATGACAGAGGGCCGGTCCCAGCAGCCCTACATGTTTCTCCGAATTAAAGACATTTCTAGGGTTTAAGGACACTTCCAGGATTTTAGGACATTTGTAGGACTGTAAGAGGTTTCTATGGTTTAAGGACATTACTAGGATTTTTGCTACACTTCTAGGATTTTAGAACATTTCTGGGATTTTAGGATATTAGGATCTTAGCTAGGACCTCTGTCGGGGGGTGTGGGGGATCCTACACTGGCACTTTGCAAAATTAAACAAGCTCTATTTTGGTGCTGTTTTATCACTCTGGCAATGGCCACCGCAATCAGAAAAATGTTATCATTTCTATAATAATTCCACACATAAGGGCAAGACAAAACAACATATGTGAATTAAGTGGCCGCAGACTGATCAGTAGTTGAGTACACTGCACAGAGAGAAATATTTACAGCTCAAACCACACAGGGGAGCACAGAAGTTTGCCAGAGCATGGTGCTGAAATCATCATCATATCATTCAACATGGAATGCCATCATATTTCTGGCATGTTCATCTATGCCCCTGGTGTTTCAAACTTTCCATTTGTGTCATTTCTCTGTTTGTGAGTCTGTCTTCTTTGCATGACACATGAAGCTGAAGCTAGGAGCTTTGTTTTTACCGTTGCATCCATGTTGTTTCCCTGCATCGTCAATATACAGGACTAAACAATCAGCCGTTAGTCCACAGAGTTATTGGTTTACGCTACATGGATTAAAAATGAGAAGAAACAGCTGCTAATTCCTTTCTGTCATTTGTTTAGTGATTTAGTGATGTGATAATACAGCGTGTTGTACGTAGGAAGTCCCACTGAAGGCTTTCTGAGCATTGAACCTAACAAGTCTTAATATTACAGGCTTCCCGCCTGTAGACACTGAGATAATTCATCGAAAAATAAAGCCTCAGTTATTAAAATGTCTTCAGTCGATCTTTCAAAAGTCCTAAAAATGTTTAGAAATGGGAGATTATGGGACTTTATGGATAGTTTTTTGTCTTGATGTTGCATTTAGGGCTGAAACTGAAAATCATAAATACATATGATCGGCATCAAAGCTTCTATTAATCCATAAAATTATACACACCGACTGTGTTTCACATGGATGATTATTTATTACTATGCTTGTGCAAATGGCACAGGATGTGAAGAAGACACCTGGAAATCATACAAGACAAAATCAACCAAAAACTTGGCAACAAACACCAGATATTTCCCAGATCTGTTCTCCGCTTGTCTCTGAGATTTAAAAAGTCATGTTCTATTTGACAATAAACATTGGGGCAAAATGGTTAATTCGACTCCGGCAGTTTTCTGCCTGGTTGCCCCTAATGTGCCTCTCAAAGTGGTCAGTATTGTCAATCACAGCATGGTTTTATCAAAGAAGACATTCTGACTGTCAGAGCAAGAAAAAACACCAGGGGCCAGATGTGGAAACTCTGTAGATGGACGACTAAAACTGTGTGTGAACGCACAGAGGCAGAAACATACAGAAACATACAGAAACACACAGACGCGTTCTTTTCACCAGATTCATAAAGCTGTGTGTTTGCCTGATTCTGTTTTAGTAATCTCAAAAAATCCTCCCGGCTGAGCAAACCTCGGACCATCTTCGGCTTGTGCTGAGCCCCCGATGTTTACAACATGTGGCTCCACCCCTGATCCCCAGCCAGGATGCTTTTTCTTTGAAAAAGACTTTGAAACAAGAAAAAGGCTGTATGATTTGTTAGTGGTGGTTAAATGATTAAATAGCACCCAGTTAAACACAGTTAAGATGAACACATTGAGGATGTTGATGAAGAGCTGATCTGATGCTGATTTACACCATCAGCTGTTTTACACTGCAGGAGCTCATCAGCCTGTAACTGTGCATCCTCACAAACCCGACTACAAGAACCCTGTTAGACTCTGACACCAGGTCTTTGTGTTTCTACGGTATTTTGTAACCAGGAGACTTTACAAAAAACACCAGAATCATCTGCCGCTGAGCTTTCAACCACATCTCCCAGTGTTCATCTGACTGGTCTGCTACACCCATAGACTGTAAATAAAGATGGACGACACGCCCCCACTGACCCCCGCTATGCTGAAGTGCGGTTAAAATGTCCCCTTGCCATCTTGTGAGGGTGATGTCATTGAGAGCCAGTGACTGCGCAGTAGAGATATCCGCGGTGTCCGGCCTGTCTGGCCATGCGAGCGCACCCACTTTTTGTAGAATCTAATAACTGCTGAAAACTGAACTTATCATAAAAATGATCACTTGAACAAACATCAGGGTGATGACAGAAACCATCTTCAGGAAAACTTTATTTGTTGTGTGCTTTAAGTTTTTAGTTTGGCCTATGACATTCACTAACATGGAGGCGGAGTTTATGACCTATACCGCAGTCAGACACCAGGGGGCGATCCGGATTCAAAAGCCACACTTTGGGGAAACTGTCGTCATCCATCTTTATATACAGTCTTTATATACATTAGAAATATATTACCCAGTCATGATGGACAGCCCTGCTGACACCACATATATCACCCTCTGAGCAGAGCCCAAATTTAGTTTCAGGAACTCGTCCCTAAATCTAGTAACAAAGAGATAGTTCTGATGGTTTGAAGTTGGGTTGTATGATGTACTTTTTCTTAGTCAAGTGTGTTACATTCAGTTGATGTTAGTCGGCACAGTCCCAGTTTGGAGAAGCAGGCTGAAGTCTGAAACAGAAGCTAAGCAATGTACTGATGTGGAGCACCAAAATGTATTTTAGCTACCCAAAAAAATCAGTTAAGTTCCAAGAAGAACCCCATACATCCCCACTTCCACAGATCTGAACTATCCATCTAACATTAAATTTAGTCCAGGTCCTTCAGTCGAAAAAGGATGTTTCTGACAAGTTGCTCATGAAACTCACTAAACCTCGTTCAGTTTGTCAGAATTTTGGGAGGTTATTTCAAGTTTGCTAAAACAAGTAAAGCCAGCAGGTGCTCGTGTAGCTGTCAGCTGATGTGTGTTGTGTTGTGACTGCAGGGCGGTGGATGCAGGTTCCTCCGCTATGACTGCTCCATCCAGGCCCCCCGTAAAGGCTGGGCCCTCATGCACCCAGGCCGCCTCACCCACTACCACGAAGGCCTGCCCACCACCGCCGGGGTCCGCTACATCGCAGTGTCCTTCGTGGATCCCTGAACCTCCAAAGATGGCGCACATCACCAGCTGGTCCAGACCAACAGGACACACACTGGCCCGATCCTCCAGCACCACAGCTGCTCTCTGCAGTTTCTCTGTTCAAGTGGTGACCAGTTAGTTCATTTCTCTATGTCCAAAATATTTCCATCTTACCTAGATAAATATAGTTTATGACCCTGATGACCCTGTAAGCAGCAGAGTTTCAGCGCTCTGTGGAGCAGCTGCGGGATCACTGAGGGCTCCTGTTTGCTCTGGACTGTGTGCTGTGGATCAGATCGTTGTCTGACGCTGGACGTCTCTCAGGAAAACACCAGAGTTCAGCACAGATTTATTCCAAGTGTTTCTGAAAAACATAGATGTTGAATTTGACTTCAGTGAGTTACGCTGACTTCTTCTGTATCCAAACTTGATCTTTTCTCTTTCTTAAAGTGACACACCAAAGCCTGTTCAGCCTTTCTTATTTATTTTGTGAATATTTTATATGATAAAAGACACACTCCCAGATTTCTTTGCATTGACAATATATCTGCTTTTTGTGAGATTTCATATTGGAATGAATTTATTTTTTCTCATGCTCTCACTGATGTTGCTCAGTTGAGTCAGTAAAAGTGAAACATACTAACACTGTTATTTCTTGTTACAAGCCGTCACTGTGCTCTCAACACAAGCAGAATAAAACGGTGAAATGAAACAGTGTGGACTGTGATTATTATTTCTTTTTTTTTTTTTTTTTTTTACTTTTATACGTTGGCCAGTGACTGTTGACTCCTCCTGCTTAACCTGCTGGTCGGAGCATGAGTTTTCAGATATCGGCTCGGCTAAAAATAAGCCTTACTGTCTGATGGAGGACACACGTTGGCCTTCATCATGGCTCAAAAACTGACCTCCATCAAATAGTTTGGTTGTATATTATACATATTCAGCTGAAGCATCTGCAAATTATTTGGTAACAGTCTAGTGGATCCTTAAAAATCTGAAAAGGCATTGAATTCACTAATCTAAAAACTAGGCTTTAATTGTTATCAAATTGACTAAATCTTTCAAAGGTCTTAAAAACACTTAGACAAGGGAAGTAAGGCTTTTTTTCTGGCTTTTGTTTGTTTCATTGTTTTTGTTCTTTTTTGTGTTGTGTAAAGAAAAGACAAAAGAGTTAATGTTTATGAGTGACATGGATTTAAAGATTTTGGGCTTTAAATTATTGGAAGTATATTCATCTTCATGATAACATTGTATCTGTATTTCAGTATTTTTTGTGTAAGCACTGTTTTTTTTTAATTAAAGTGCACAATGTGAGCACAATACAGACTAAAAACTTCACATCACACACAACCTAAAAATAAAGACCAGAAAGGTAGATTTAACTCAGGCAATAAAAAAAATCATCCAAAAGAAAAATCAATTAACTGCTAAAAGTTTCTTTACCGGGTTTCCCAAACACCTGGTGGTTTTCAAACATATCAAACATAATTTTAGCAAGCTGGCACACATTAAGAGACGGACGAGAGAGAAAAATGATGAAAGGTAATAATAAGTTTGCCATCACATGACATCATGTGCAAAGATTACTGTAACAATTTCATTACACACAACAAAATTACATGACTTTCCTAAACTTTAAATGATTTTTACTTGTTCCAAAATTCAATTTTCCAGGTTTTCCATGACTGTGGGAACCCTGTCTGTACAATAAACCAGTAATGAGGATGTAGCACGGCAGCACCATGTTCCAGGTGTTAAGCTGAGGTTCCTTGTTTTACTGCCAGTTAATATTAATGCAAAGTTTAGTTCTGTCAGAATTTCAAAGTAGATCTCCATAATCACTGGTATATTTCAAGATCTTTATTTTAAAGAAGTTATATTAAAAAAAAAGTTTAAAAAAATGAGAGAGAAAGAGAGAGAAATGTGCGGGCACGATACTGAGCCAAGCGTTTGGTCTGTTAAAATAGAGAATATACAGCACATGGTTACAATCTAAAGCTCTACATGGAATAGAAGAAAAAAACAACAGAGCTTCAGTCATTTCAAATACACACACTCATTTACAACTTTACAGCCAGAATTCTACCCACTAACAATGTGACAGGTGTAACAACTCATTGAAGAAAGATCGAACAGTTGCAGTTCTAATAGCTCAGACAGAGCGCAGCGGGCTCATCACAAGCGGAAGCGGTCAGAGAAGTTTGGTGACTGGGGGACAGTGAGCGGAATTTCACTCTTCTTCACGGCCACAGGTTTGTAGTGTCTGATGGGCTGAGCGGCGTGAACCTGCAAGGGAACAACAGTCATGTCAGACAGGCTGCAAACACACAGCTGCACTTTTTACAGTGTATACACATACATATATAAATATATAATACGTGCTATGTTAGATTTAATGTATCATTTACTACTGAAAAAAAACAAAAACATTTTGAGTTATAAAATGAGATTAAATTTAACATAGCACAAAACAATAAATACTAGTAATTAATCAATTAACCCTTTGAAACGAGTTCAAATTGGCTTGAATCCTTTCAAAAGCACAGAAAGAAGGCAATGTGCAGCATAACAAGAAATGACCCAGAAATTAGTTAAATGTTGCAAGAATATAACCTAAAGTTAGAGAAAAAAAGAGAGAAAGAAAAGTAACAGAACAATAAAGAAACAGACAAAGTGCTAGAAGACAACAACTACATTTTAATTTCTGTTGTTGTATGTTTTTCCCTAGTTAATGATTCTCTCTCTTATTATATTTCAGATTTTTTGCAGGCTGCATTTTTTCCCATATTTGTGAAAGAAAACAAATTGCTCACATTTCAAAGGTTTAAATACTTGTGAAAGGTGTTTGAACGCAACACAAGAAAACCGATGTGGTTCCAGGTTTCAAAGGGTTAATATGTTAATCAGTGTGGCAGCTTAAGGATAAAATGAACAGAAACTGTTCATTTGAAAAAAAAATATTGTAACGTCTGGACAGAGAAACTAAAGCTGCCAGACTGAGCTGCTGATCCTCAGGGAGGTGTAACAGAATCCATCCCATCATACATCACAGGGCGTGTCGTCACGCCATGAATGTTTGTAATTAAAGTGTTTTGTAGTGACCTGTTCTTGGCGCAGCCTGGCGATCTCCTCCTTCTCCCTCTGCTCCTCCTCTCTTCTCTTCTCCTCCTCCATGAGCATCCTGTAAGCCTCCTTCTCGCTCGCCAGCCGCTCGTATTCCTGCCGCTCTCGGGCCCGCCGCTCTGTCGACAGCTCAAAGGCCTCCACAACTGTGGCAGGAAGAATGTGTTAGTGCTGCGACAGATGGTGGTAAAGACAACAAGACGCAGCAGTTCATGCTTCAGCCTCAGAGCACGAAGCTGCACGACTCCTCAGGAGGTCTGAAGACTGGCACACAGATTTCAGGAGCCCTTTTCACACAGAGGGAGCTATACGGTCCTACTACAAAGTCCACTCATGACGCCTCTTCCTTTTTTTAGCTGTCCCAAAAGTCACTTTTGGGACAGCTGAAGTGTATGAGAGGCGGAGAGAGAGGATGACATGCTGCAAAGAGCCACAGGTTGGAATCGAACATGGGGGCCCACTCTACCAGCTGAGCCCTCCCTGTGTGTAATTTAAGACAGAATGACGGCATTGCTGAAACAAAACAGACATGACGATTAACACAACAGTATCAGCCTCTGAGGAGGTATAACATGCGGGTCAGCAGCACTTTTTCAGCAACAACAACAGTAATTACAATAATGTCATATGGCGGCTGGTCTCCTCCTCTGTTCAGAGGGTAAGGAGCTCCCAGACCTCAATGTTTCTCAAATTTGCAGACATTTTTTAGAAGCGGTTCTTCTTTGAGTCAGCTGCTGGCAGCTTTTGAAATCTCTTGCGGCACACAGAAACACTTTGTCAAAACATCACTCTCGCCAGGTGAATTGTCCTTTTTAAATAGATACTATTTTAGTGCTGTTACTGCCTCTTTAAGGCGAGACAACTCTGTCATTGTACCTTGAATAGCAGTTGTTGGCAAAGCGGCTAATTCAAAAGGAAATAACAGTGGCTGTAAATGTCAAACTCGGAAAACAATGAGATTCAGGAGCGCTCTGAGCAGAGACCAGATCAGCTGCCACATAACAGAGATGGAAAATGATTGTGCTTGACGTGTTTGTTATTGATGCATATATCAGAAATCAGAATCTGAAATACTTTGTTCCCCTGGGGGGAAATTGCAGTATTATATGTTATGCACGAGGTGGTAGTAATTTGTGGTGCAGCTCTGCATGTCATGTGACTTACCCACTGTAGCCCGGCTCTCTTTTTTGGGCAGGAACGGCTCTTTATGAGTGACTTTGTTGGGCCTGGCTTTGAATACTACCGCCTCCTCCTCCCGTTTCTGCTCCTCTTTCATCTATACAAGGCACAGGAGTTATGCTTGAGTTTTAAGGTGGAGCTGATTATTGAGAATAAAACCGGTGACAGACTGTGTGCTACCATCTGCTCCCAGCGAGTGCTCCTCACAGCTCCCCGCTGATCCAGCAGCAGTTTGAAGGGCTCGGGCTTTGTGGGCTCCAGCTTCTTCTTCTCAGGGAGGACCACGGTGTCGAAGTCTGGCAGGGGCTGTGCCTTGAACTGTGGCACCTAGAAACATGGGAACACCAGAGCATGATTTAATGGTTGGGTCTTTCTTCTGGAGGTCTGAGGTAGGGGTTCACTGATCTGATATTACTCAAACTTCCCTGCTTTCAAAATAAAAGTCCTCTGACAACATCTGTTGACAGAATCCCATCAGTTGTTGACACGTTTCTCAATGTACAACTGCAAGGAATTTAGGGATTTCATCATTTACAGTCCATAATATCATCAAAAGATTCAGAGAATCTGGAGAAATCTCTGCACGTACACGGCAAGACCGAAAACCAACATTAAATGCCCGTGACCTTCGGCCCCTCAGGTGGCACTGCATTAAAAACTGGCATCATTCTGTAAAGGATATTAACACGTGGGCTCAGGAACACTTTGGAAGACCATTGTCAGTTAACACAGTTCGTCGCAACATCTACAAGTGCAAGTTAAAACTCTACCATGCAAACTGAAAGCCATATATCAACAACAACCAGAAACGCCGCCGCCTTCTCTGGGCCCATGTGAGATGGACTGACACAAATTGGAAAAGTGAGCTGTGGTCTGACGAGTCCCCATTTCAAATTGTCTTTGGAAATCATGGACGCCGTGTCCTCCAGGCAGAAGAGGAAAAGGACCATCCAATCTGTTATCAGCGCAAAGTTCAAAAGCCAGCATCTGTGATGGTATGGGGGTGTGTTAGTGCCCATGGCATGGGTAACTTGCCATCTGTGAAGGCACCATTAATGCTGAAAGGTACATACAGGTTTTGGAGCAACATATGCTGCCATCCAAGCTACGCCTTTTTTAGGGATGTTCCTGCTTATTTCAGCAAGACAATGCCAAGCCACATTCTGCACGTGTTACAACAGCATGGCTTCGTAGTAAAAGAGTGTGGGTGCTGGACTGGCCGGCCTGCAGTCCAGACCTGTCTCCCATTGAAAATGTGTGGCACATTATGAAGTGCAAAATACGACAAGGGAAACCCTAGACTGTTGAGCAACTGAAGTCGTACATCAAGCAAGAACGGGAAAGAATTCCACCTACAAAGCTTCAACAATTAGTGTTCTCAGTTCCCAAACGCTTACTGAGTGTTGTTAAAAGGAAAGGTGATGTAACACAGTGGTAAACATGACCCTGTCCCAGGTTTTTTGGAACGTGCTGAAGGCATCAAATTCAAAATGAGTGAATATTTGGAAATAAAACAATAAAGTTTTGCAGTTTCAACATTAAATATCTTGTCTTTGTAGTGTATTCAGTTAAATATGGGTTGAGGATTTGCAAATCATTGTATTCTGTTCATTGGAATTTGGGTTTGTACAAAGTAAAGAAAGTAATGTTTAAGTCAAGCCTGATGCCTTTAGTCTCTTCCACATGATGAGGTACACAGTTTATTCATTCAATAATGGTATGGGATCGGTATCGGTTATCGGCCGTTACACAAAGCCCATGTATCGGTATTGAGAGAAAAAAATTCAGATCAGTGCATCCCTCGTGTGGGGACACAGGCTGTAGTAGTACCTCTTCATTTTGCTTCTCCTCCAGCCTCTTCTCCTTCAGTGCCCTTCTCTCCCGCTCCCTGTCTTCAAAGGAGAAAGGACACACCTCCACGTGGTGGTTCTCCTGTAGCTGGGGCTGGAAGGGGAGTCCAAAGTGTGGCACTGGTGGGGCTTTGAACGTAGAAGGCGGTTTCACCTGACCAGAAAAGGGGGGATTGGGTTACTTTCGGTCAAAGAAAGGTCAAAGAAAATCAAAACAGGGATGTGGCCTTACCTCCTCAGTCTTGGGCTCCATGCGAACCCTCTTCTTGAGGGCAAAAGCTGGAGACTCTGGCACAGTTGGATGGAGAACTTTCTTGTCAGGCAGACCCTGTTGGCAGGAGGAAACTCTCTTTAGACTGAACTCATATGGAAATAACCTTCAGAGCCTCACAGGACTGACACTCACCACCACTCCCACCAGGATCTTTTTAGGCAGAGGCTGGGCTTTAAATGTGTTGGGCTTCTCTTCTCCCTCCTGAGGCTTCTTGGTGGCCTGTCTCTCATGCAGCCTCTTCTCAATCTGAAGCTCGAAGCCTTCGGGTACGGTGGGCTCTTTCACTGCTGGCTTCTTTAGGGACTCTGCACTCTCCAGAATCTTCCTGTTCAGCTCCAGGGCGTTGAACTTACACCTGTGATTAAAACACATTCAGTGCCACCGAAAATGCAACCTGTGAATGCTGGGACAGGAAGAAATTATCTATTCTATTTTGGAGTGTGTGCATCATAACAGACCTGTGGATAAAATTAGACTGAGGAACAGCGCTGCTTAAAGGGTCGAAACTGACTGCAGACGAGCCAACATCAGTCAACAAATGCTGTCCTTTCATTCTCAATCAAGATAATGTGGTAAGAACTGCTTTACCTTGTTTACTTCATTTCACTTAAAATTTAATTTCACTGTAGAGCTGCAAAGTGTATTGATCTGCCCACCCTTACAAGCGATCTGTTAAACATTAAGACTTGGATATTAACGAGTTAGGATATGTGCAAACATAACGCCAACCCACAAGGACTTTCAAGAAGGTGCTTAAAGGAATAAAAGAGGAAGGCTAAGCTGACATGTTCCAACAACTTTTCAACAGAAAACTGTAAAAAAAATCCTATTTTGATGCTGAGAAGCAAAATGACAAGCAGCTCCAGAAGTTCCGCATTGATATTTTAATATTATTGACATGTTGGTGCACGTTTATTGGAGTGAGCACAGCTGCATGTAGATGGAATTATTCATTTTCATTAGCCATGTAGACAGCTTTGTAGGAACACAGTCTTTTTGGTAAATAAGGGCAAAAACCAAGTAAAGTGTTTGTAAATAGTCAGCGGGAAATATCGACAAACATGCTGCTTGCCCATTAAATTAAAAAAAAAACAAAAAAAAACAACAACAACAACAACAACAACAACAACAGGTATCAACATTTTCTGGTATGTCTTGCCTATTTTATATCTGTGCACATGTGGACGATCACTGAAGGAAAAGGTTCTTACTTTTGAAGTTTCTCCAGCTCTTCAGCCTCCAGCTCAGCACTGCTCTTGACAGTGGTTGGCCGGCTCCTCTGGCGGGTCATCAGGTGTGGGGTGTGAGGCTGGGTGAGCTTCAGGTGATCACCCTTCGTTGGGGATGGCCCTGAAGAAACAGATTTAAAAAAACAAAAAAAAACAACACTTACACCTCCACTACACAGAAAAACACTGTAACGTCTTTAAAAAACACATGTGGGAGGGAGCAGCATAACATGTCGAGTATGCTACTGACATTGAGACATATTAATAATTACTATGTAAGAGATGATCATACTGAAAAAGGTATCAATGTCATGTGATATTTGATATTAATATTTGCCCTATATGCCATTACTGCTGGATATGCGTCACTAAAAAGCATATAACATTCAGCCAAAAAATCAAAGTAAAGTCAAGTGAAGTGAATAACATTGATCATCTCGTTACAATGCAATACCAGCATGTGCCACCAATGTTCAATCAGACTTGGGCCTGAAAAATTTAAGCTCAGGTCGGCTCCTTGATATCCTTATCACACTCTTGTGTCGTTCCTAAACAGTTTTTGTGCTGTGATATGGCTCATTGTTCTGCTGTTGGGGGTGGGGCAGGCCCTGAGAGTGCTGCTGGCATGAGGGAGGGGTTGTTACTTGGTCTGTAGCAGTGTTTGGGATGGTGGGGTGTGTCGATGTTTTGGCTGATCAGTGTACATTTTACTATCATTTCGATACAGAGGTGATTATTATACTCACTTTTACTATTAATATACTATTGTTAATATGGTAACATGAGTGATTGCTATGATAGGCATTGGCAATTCTTAGCCTGTGTTGATTTTATCTTTTTTTTTTTTTTTTAAAGGTTCTGTATGTAACTTTCAAAGAATCCTTGTTATTAGTGATGGCTCAGTCTGAGGATGTTAGGTGAACTTAGGTAAGCTTGCTTTCTATCGTGCACATCTGCTCACATGTGGCTGCAGAGGATGCTGACTGCAGCTAAATCCACAATTTGTTTCACATCAGTATTTTCTTTGGGATTTTCTTTCAGCATGGGCTGGCACTGACATGATGATATCATGTGATGAATCTGATGAGTTTACTGTTTCAGACCACAAATTAAACACCAATTAGTTTGAGCAGCTTCACACCTGAAAATAAAAAAATATATACAAAATTTAAAAAAAATTCTGTAACATAATTTGTCTGTGTGTGTGTGGTGGTGGTGGTGGTGGTGGTGGGGGGGCTATACAGTTCCTATAATTATATATTCTTAATATTCTTCCCATTTTATTATTATCCTTTTCGGTTTTTGATGTTACCTCCTCTAAAAAGCAAGAACGTGAATGAAAATAACTCAC
Organism: Plectropomus leopardus; assembly: GCF_008729295.1. Classification (NCBI taxonomy): domain Eukaryota; kingdom Metazoa; phylum Chordata; class Actinopteri; order Perciformes; family Serranidae; genus Plectropomus; species Plectropomus leopardus. The sequence goes on along the minus strand of NC_056470.1, from coordinate 3,281,768 downwards.
CTCGCTCTCGACTCCTGCGACTGTGTAGATGGAAGCGATCAGGGGTTCGTTTCTGGAACTGCTCTATCTGCTGGGCCATGGGCACGTAGGCAGCCGTCTCCCCACCTTTCTTGTTGCCTGTCGATAGGTTGAAGGGTTTGGGCACTGTGGCACCTTTTATAGCCTTTGCCTGAATTTTTTTTAATGTAAAGAAAGAACAACATCAGACAGTATACTAACTTTTACTGTCATGTTTTACACAAAATGAATATTTGCAGAAGCTATGATTTTTATAAATGTGTAGCTGTTTGCATTTTAATCCAGCTGAAGTAGCAGTTAGAGGAAAGCTGCATTATTGCACTTGCCTGATGTGTGCACAGAGCATCCAGTGACATTCACATGTTTTACGTGAAGCTTTACTGGTCTGAATCAGGTTTCACGTTAGCGTATGAAGCACTTACTGGGGAGGAAGGTTTGCGAAGCTGAGTGATGAAGTCCACGTCCTTGTGCGATGTGTTGGATGAGGTTGTTGCCTTAACACGGCTGTTTGTGTTGAAGTGGAATTCTTTAGGCACAGTGGCTGACAAGACCATCTTCTTTGGTGGTGGATCTGAAATAAAAGCAACCCAGAATGCCTTTTAGGAATTAAAGTCAACCTAAAGCACAACTTTATAAATGCTGCCAAATGACTTGTTAACCAGGAAAAAAAAGATGTTGCATGCGTTTATTGATGCCTCTGCACATGAAGTCAGTAAGAAGTACTCACTGCCAGCCAGAGCAGCTTTGTAGCTGGCCTCGTTCTTCTTGCGATGCAGAGCCACTTCCCTCTGGAGGTTCCTGATGCGCTCCAGCTCCTGTTCTTCAGAGCTATTTGGCCTGTTGGACACAATCATCAGCAAAAATAAATAGGGCACACTGGAGAGGTGCCCGCAGATCATAGCAGACCTCTCAGTCGATTGTGTTATCCCAAAACAAACTCTAGGAAGAGGCTGACAAACACTGGTTCCACTGGTGTTATAGACTCACTCTGTGTTAGCAGAAGCGGACGCCCGGGTCACAGGCCCACTCCTGGTAGTCTGCTGCACCTTTCTTCGAAGGGCACTATTGGATTTTCGGGCAACAAGAGTTCTGGAACATACAACTATAGTTTAAAACTTGAAATACAACAAAAGTTACACAAAGCAGGGCCTTTGACACGGTCACATATGTGCAATGGAACTGTAGATGGTGTAAAAAGGAACCCGTCTGTGCTGATACTGGACCTATACAGCGTTCAGGGGATTTTCAGGTCTGGAGGACTTGCTGCTGCAAATGGCATCTTGAGGTTACAACAGGACAGTTTGGAGACTTACATTTTGTTTTTCTTTGATGGTGGTGGAGCTGGAGAGCTGCTCATCTCTTTGCGTTTGGAAACCCTAAAAGGAATATATCCATGAGAAATATACACTTTTAATCTCAAGTATGGGTTAAACCCAAAAACACTTGATGCATTGCAGCATTTCCCATGATACAACTCAATAGCACTTTTTATTACACCCCCCCAATACTGCTGAACTTTCAGACATCATTCCCTGCTTTCTGTATAATTTGAAGTCTCCACAGCCCAAACCAAGAACAGAGCCACAGACATTACACAGCTGTCTCTACAGGTGCAATAATACTCCATGTAATAAGGCAACTCAACTTGATGTGTAAATTAAAAGTTGTGCTCTCAACTTTGAAACCAGCACTGGGGATGCAAGACATTGGATTTTGTTGATATTTTCTGACTCATTTTGGCTAATTGCAGATACAATATCTGTACATGTTTTTTCCACCTAATTGCAAAGAACAACAAATCTCTCCTGTCATGGTATTAACGAACTACACCTGCTCTGATCATGATGGCCTACTGGTGGCAGATGCCACATTTATTTTTTTAAATATACACATTTACTGTACAAAACAATAAAACTAATTTAACCATGGTTACATGCAAAGCATGCCATATTTCTTCTCGTGTAGAAAGTTCAAAACAAAGGTGTAAAATTCCTCTCACTTTAACAGGCTTGCATGATGCCTCCCTGTGTCAATCCTGACCTAAGCCAAAACCAGGGACAATATGACCTAATTCAACCAATTAAAACTGCATATTGGCAGAAAAGTTCTCTCTCTCTCTCTCTCACACAGGAATTCAGACAAATGTAGCCTCCTCTGCTAATGTACTTTGTCACATGGTGTAATACAGTTGGTTGCTTTAGTGCAGTTAATTATCCACACTAATGTGCAAGTATCATCAGGCAAGATTGTGTGGCGTTATGAATCAGTGCAACAGATGAATTTGATATGCTGTGTAGCAAAACAGAACAGTTGCACACTGTGGTATAAGTTTAGTCATCACAGGGACTTTACCTGCGTGATTGGGCAGGAGGTTGATTAGCAGTCTTCCTCTTTGGTCGAGCACCAGCCCGAACCGGAGATCCAGCACCCCATGATGTGACAATGTTTGGAGGCTGAGATGTGGATGTACTGGGACCTGAAATAGTCCATGTGGATTCATGTCATGAGGAGCACTCACTGTATAACCTAAGACTGCAGACTAATCTAGAGGACTAAACAAGAGTTCAGTTTAAAACAGTTATTGTCAATACGCAAAGGGTTCTTTTCAGTCTTTCCAGGTGATAAAGAAAAAAAATTACATTCAGTCTGAAGGCTGGCCTAAATGTCTTTCACTTACATATCTGAGGGTTCATTTACCAAAACATATAAGTTTTTATTTTTTCCCCCAAATCATGTTTTTTTTTGTGTGTGTGTGTGTGTGTGTGTGTGTGTGTGTGTGTGTGTGTGTGTGTGTGTGTAATATCAAACTGGTGTTTGTTTTAAGAATGCCCTTTTTGTTTTTTTGCAAGTGAACTCTTCAGTCATACTTGCAGTATTGACTTCATCGCAGTAACTTGAGTCACCAATGGAAGCCACTGTAACAGCTGTGAATCCAAGTTGACTGAAGCTGCTGTCTGCAGCAGGAGCAAGCCACTTTTCAGACCCACCTTTCAAAGCAACTGGGGCTGAGTAATTTTTACTCCAACTCTGACCTGGTACCATAATAAAAAAGGTAATTATGATTGCATCAACAGTAATTAACTATAATGCAATGAAAACCAACCAGTGTCCTCGTCAACTTGACTTGAGGGACCACAATGGCTCTTGGCAGGTCCGCCTGGCTCCGCCTGAAGGGTCCCAGGCCTCAGAGGAGTTTTCAGATGGCCATCTGCTGCATCTGTCTGTTGTTCTGCACAACAGAGACAGTCAAAGGTTAAAAAGATGGATGCCTTTTACAGATACTTTGGTTAATTTACCCTAAATAGTGTCAGCCTTTACTGTCATTTTACATTTTTGTAGCAACACTTCTTATGTTACATGTGATGCACAATATTGTATTTTTGCTGACAGAGATATATGCACACATTTTTCCACCTAATTGCAAAGAACATCAAGTCTCTCCTTTAGTGGAAGTGACATATTATGCCTACGATTATCATGATGGACCACTGGTATACAAACATAGAATACGCATTCATTGGTAAAAAAAGTTAAAACTTCTTAAATACAGGTTACATTTAAAACATGCCATATTTACTCTTATGTAATAAATTTTTAATTAAAACTGTAAAATTTATCCCACTCTAAAAGACTTGGATGACCTTCAATTTGACCAACAATAGCCAAAATCAGGGACAATTTCACCTACTGAACAAATTCATGTCGCATAATTACAGCATCATCTCATCTGCCTGTCATATCAGCAGCAATGTTCATTTTCAGCCAATGCTGATTTTTCCATTTTAAAGCTGTTGTGTGATAATACTGATGACATGCTGCTGATATTACCATGAATCCCTAGTTACATGTCAAAAATACTCCATATGCCTTTTACGCCAACTCTCATCCTGCTTAAAATCAACAAAAGGAAATAGCCCATCCTGACTGACATGGTGAGACAGGTCAGACTAACTAGACCAGCGCAGTCCTCCTGAACAGTTGGGTGGGACCACCTTTTCTCTACTTTGGAAACCTTCACATAATATCGCCAATGTACATATAGGCAATATACGTGTTCTGATTTGTAAATTTGAAAAGGAAGACATTCCAAAAGCTCTGAACCACTGATCCAGGCTGTGCACCAGGACAGCTACTGTGGGCATCACCAACATCACTCACTTCCTGTAGGTCTTTTTGTCTTCCAAACACACAACCACTTTGCTTTCCAAAATAAATGCACAGGGCTTTATACACATCCCTGAACTCATCAGAGATGGCAGCACTGTAAAAAGCGCACGTGAGGGCACTTGCCTTATGTGGTTCATGGTGACTGACAACAGCAACAAAACCATCAACAACAAAGATCTTCCTGAACATGGGCTGGCTTATGCTAAATTAAATAGGACTAAGGAAACATTGTAGGAAATCACATACATGTTAGCAGGGTGTCTGCAGGGAGCAAACATTTCAATTTCATGCTTTCTGAGATCTTTTCAGGACAAATATTAACTTAATTTGAAGCAGATTTTTGGAAAAAAAAATCTCATTCAAGCATTGCATGTAAGTATTAGAAAGGTGAATATATATGTGGCCCCATGCAGAGGTAGGCTTTGTGTAGGGATATGATTACTAGAGTGAGCTGGGTTATTCCACATTTTGCCAACAAGTAAGTAACAGCAACAACAACAACAGCAAAACAATATTATGTTCAGTGTTCAGTTTAAATATTTGAAACATGAGAACAATGAGCTTCCATACAAAAGTACTTCACTCATTTTGACAGAATAAATTAAAAGATGGATACGTGAAATTGAATGTGGTAACTAAGACTTCATAAATTCAAATTTAAGACTATTGTCTTTCAAGGCCTTCTATTTGTAAAATAACATACAAGACATTTGAGACCTAAAACTTGCAGACACCCTGGTTAAGTTGTTTCGGGATGTAACGTTTGTGGGCAAAACAAAGACTTAGAAAATGTTTACCAACGCTACTGTTTCCACAATTGAGCATTGACTTACTAGCAGGCGAATTAAAATATTGAAGGTTGGCTTACCAAACCATTGATCTTCGTTTTCTGCATTCTGCAGCTCCATTAAGTCCACTACATGGGACGGAGCGTCAAACTCGTAGCGTTCAGAGGTATCACCGGAGTCACTTTCGGCCATCATCTCGAGACGTGTTATTCGACAACCCACCTAAACAGGAAACCAATAAACACCGTAAATCTCAATTTAAAAGAGACCCCTGTGCTGAAGTCTGCGCCCATTTAACGTTTATCAACCAAGCTAACGTTAGCGACTGACTATAACTAACACATCCGATAGTTGTATTTACAGGCTGGGTGTGACGTTAACTGGGGAAAGCTTCACAAAATGGCGAATTCATTTTTGCCAATAAGAAATGCTAAATTGCTGTGGTAATGCAAGTTAACGTTAGCCGGGTTTATTGTTTTTTTAATATATATATATGAGATATACTACGATAAGGTATCGAGACAGATAAAAAAAAAAACTAGCTAACGTTAGTTAACGTTAAACAACTTTCCTTCCTACGTCGCTAACATTATATGTATCAAACTATCAGCTAATTCTAATGAACACATACATATCTTCTACAGTCCTTGCGCTATTTAAGTTAATAAACGTTAATTCTTAACACAGGTTGACAATTATCGATGTGACGGTACTACTAAATAAATAAAATACGCCGAGAAGTAAAGCTTACCGACACCGTCTGCTCCCGGAGCAACACAATCAAACTGCGAGCCGTTAGCGCTTAAATCGTTTCCTTTTGAAACAACCAATGGCTAACGTCATCGTCACCAGCTTGCTGCCTATTGGCTCATTCACATGAACTTCCTCTGACGTGATCACGTGATCAACAAGTTTTTTTCACTATCAACTTTATTGGGAAATGAAGAGTGGAAAACATAACAGACCGACAGAAGTCTGTAAAAAAAAACCCAAAACAAAACGTGAATACAAAATGAACTTGAAATCTCGTAAAGCCTACAGCGGTTATTTGTTTTAATTTTTGGTTTTTAAATTTATACATAGGGGAAATGTTTGGTTTGGATAGTCAGCTCTGGAAAGTTTGGCCATGAGCTGAAAGGTTTGGCTTTCAGAACATAAAGTTAGTCAAAATAATGAGTAAATTTATCAAATTGAATTGTGAAAAGTGGTTTCCATCATATTCAGTGAGACTGAACAATGTATTTGTGAAGTACAAAGTGTGGGCACATATGATTGGTGACAATTTACCCCACAGTTGCTTTGTGCATGATCAAAAATAAATAAATAAATGTACCAGTAGTTCTCTGAGCTCTCTTGCTTCAATGTCTTTTTTAAGTTTCTGCAAATGGTGATTAGGCTCAGTTGAATAAAACTGTAAAGCATTACAAAGAAAAGCCTATTTCTTTGACTTAGTTTAATATATATATATATATATATATATATATATATATATATATATATATATATATATATATAGAGAGAGAGAGAGAGAGAGAGAGAGAGAGAGAGAGAGAGAGAGAGCATACTTTGTTCGAATGTGATCACCATATCTTGAAAAATAAAATGTTGATCTGTATACCAATATTTTAAACAAGGCAATAAAGATGAAAAGACCTAAAAAACACAAGTGCATAAATGTTGCGCTTTAATTTGTCTCAATGGCTATGCTGACCCACATTGTCTAAAAATAAAATAAGGCATTCCTGCGCGGCAGAAAGACGTAAATCAAAACAATTCATGTTTTATTCAACATATCAACGTTTTTTACTGAAGTTTTTTTTTTCATATGTAACGCCTTTGTAATCACCAACATTTTGATCAGTGACTGTAATTTAATGACATTTTCTTCCCATTAGCTGTAAATGATTGCAATTACATTTATTTTGTAATTTAATGACTGTAATTATTTACAGTTACAACAATGCTTCCCATGTGAGGAAATGCTAAAACATGCACGTGTACTCCAGTTAACCCATTAGCACAGACAAGACATTATTCTCTCATAAAAAACAGAGTTGTAACCTTTCTATTTACCATTGGTTAAATCGGCAGTGGGCATACCATAATGACACTTTTCTATATGTTTACATAGAAACAAGAAAATAAGGAAGAAGATATAATGCAACTTTTTTCAGTGGGCGGGGTTAATCTTCGTGGCAGTGTCGGGGGCGGGACTGAGAGGTCCGAGAGGAAAACTAAAGAAAGCGAGGATCACCAATAAAACGGTAAAATTACCAGTAATAGACTACTCACAACAGGTATCTGCTTCGTTATTTTGTGTGAAAGGGTAGCTGCTAGAGTCGAGAGATAGAGTGCGGCCTAAAATGTGATGTGTCGATCCTGACAACAGGCCAGCTGTCTTGAAAAACTGAGCAAAGTTAGCAAGCTAATAGTTAGCTTCCTTAGATGGAATGGAAACTGCTGCTAGCCAAATGAGAATATAAGTAGAAATTAAGGTAACGTTAGGATTGCAAGTTATCTGCCAAGTAGGCAATTCATCAAAGGTTAAGTTGACAGATGACCGTTTACATTCGAGAAAAACAGCAGTGAGGAAGTGAAGTTATATAGTGCAGCGTAAACTTGGCAAATTCCACAGAAACGACAGGTAGCTAACAGGCTTAAACGCTCTGTTAGAACCATTTTAACTAACCTCTGCTAACAGTGGAACCACACGGTAAGCCATGTCATTCTCTGAAGCGGCCGTACAGCTGGTTATATAGAAAGATTGGCTGTACATGATGTCCTCTGAATAAGTAGGAGAACCATCCACTGAAATATATCATTGGTTTTACTAAATGTCATTTTTGACACAACGTTGATGCTTAACATATGTGTATCCCAATATAACATTTAGTAGTTCTGGATTAAAAATGACAACAACAGTCATTAGATAGTACAATAGATAGATTTTGTTTCGTAATCGACACATATTAAAGGGACAGTCCATCGCCAAAATAAAAAATACATATTTTTGCCTCTTAGCTGTTGTGCTATTTATCAATGTAGATAGTTTGGGTGTGAGTTGCAGATTGTTGGAGATATCAGCTGTAGAGATGTCTGCTTTCGCTCTAGTATAATGGAACTAAATGGCACTCAGCTTGTAGTGCTTAAAGTCTCCCAAAAATACATTTAAAATACTGATCAGCAAATGTCACCTTCCAGAATTCCTGAACTCAAGATAATCTCAAGATAAAACAATTTCAAGTAGAACCTATTTACTTTCTACCACCCGCCAACTGTACCACCGAGTTGAAGGAAGTGTACATACAGCTAGCTCTCGTAGCACCACTGAGCTAGCTAATGTTACAGCTCAGCTGCGGAGGACACCATAAATGTTTACATCTGACGCTTTCACAACACAAGCTTGTCGTCCATGAGTAGATGCACACTATTTGCACATATTTGTGTCTCCTCTGACAAAAGTTTTCATACAACAGTGTCCATAATATGTTTCTACATCAGGGCTATCCACACACAAAATAACTCTGGTTAAAAGTAAGTCATCACTGTGTTTTTTAAATCCCTGACCTGCCTGTACCTGTAAACATCCCATATCCTGTGTGTTAGTAAACGTCTGTGTTCTGCTGGGATTCTTTCAGATGGCTGCAATCAGGAAGAAAAACTGGTGATAGTTGGAGATGGAGCCTGTGGAAAGACCTGTCTGCTCATAGTGTTCAGCAAAGATCAGTTCCCTGAGGTTTATGTGCCCACAGTGTTTGAAAACTATGTGGCAGATATTGAGGTGGATGGTAAACAGGTAAGTCCATTATACTACTTTTTTTTATATTTACAGTAGTCTATTAACGGTTAATTGTGAAATTTTGAACCATATATATGTATGTATATGTGTATATATATATATATATATATATATACACATATGGATATGTAAGTATTACACTTACACTCACTGTCACAATGTTTTAACGATAAGCTCTTTTCATGTGAATATCTATATGCAAGAAATGAGCTCAAATTGTTTATACAAGCCTTAATATCAATATCATCATAGGTCCTACACCAACTATTTCCTCCTTGAAGTACAACCCCAATTCTAAAAAAGGTGGGATGTTGTGTAAAACATAAATGAAAATAGTATGCAACAATTTGCAAATCTTTTTCGACCTCAGTGCAAAGACAAGTTATAACTTGCCTAAACTTTTTTTCTTTGTAAATATACACCCATTTTGAATTTGATGTCTGCAACAAGTTCTAAGAAAGTCTGGATAGGAGCATGTTAACCTCTGTTACATCAGCTTTCCTTTTAACAACATTCAGTCAGTGTTTGGGAACTGAGGACTCTGATTGTTGGAGTTTTGAAAGTGACATTCTTTCTCATTCTTGCTCTATTAATGTCTGTTGCTCAGCAGTCTGGGGTATCTGTTGTCTTATTTTTAGCTTCATAATGCTCCACACATGTTCAGTGGGAGACAGGTCTGGACTGCAGCAGGTCAGTCTAGTAGCTGTTCTCTTTAACTACGAAGCCATGCTGTTGGACTGTATGCAGAATGTGTCCCATTGGAATAAGCAGCGACGTTTGTGAAAATGATGCCCTTTGGATGGCAGCATATGTTGCTCCAAAACCTGTATGGACCTTTCAGAATTCATGTTGCCTTCACAGATGTGACGTTACCCATGATGCCATGGGCACTAACACCCCCCCTATACCATCACAGATGCTATGAACCTTGAGCTGGTAACAGTCTGGACCACAGAAGTCAGCCGTATTTCGGTGTTTTGTTTATGTTTGGCTTTTACTTTGCTCTGCAGAGTCTGAACGTGCATTTGTAGATGCAGCGATGAACTGCATTTACTGACGAAGGTTTTCTAAAGGGTTCCTGAGCCCATGGAGTTTTATCTTCTATACAGTCATGTTGGTTTTTAATGCAGAGCCACCATGTTATCTGGTCCGGTCAGGAGACAGGATCTTTAAGTGTTGGGTTAAAGTTAATTACTGGCAACTGTGATCTTGCCCTGTTATAGGTGGAGCTGGCTCTGTGGGACACAGCGGGTCAGGAGGACTACGACCGCCTGAGGCCTCTCTCCTATCCCGACACAGATGTAATCCTCATGTGTTTCTCCATTGACAGCCCTGACAGTTTGGGTAAGATTTCCTCTTTGCCATTGCTGTTTTTCACAAGCATTCTGTTTGCATCTGCTCCGCGTTCAACATGTTCACCTTGTGTCTGATACAGAGAATATTCCAGAGAAGTGGACTCCTGAGGTCAAGCACTTCTGTCCCAACGTGCCCATTATTCTCGTGGGAAACAAGAAAGACCTGAGAAATGATGAGCACACGCGCCGAGAATTAGCTAAGATGAAACAGGTCAGTGAAGAAATTCATAATTTCTAATAGATTATTACTGACTAGTCACTATCTGATCATATAAAGGCAGAGGAAACTTGCAACCATATGAGTGTTGTTTGTGTTTGAACAAACTGAGCATGATGTCTTAAACTGGGTGTATTTTTGAAGCAGCAGCTGAAACTCAGCAGGAACTTGGTTTTTCAAAGAGCACATCGATCAGAACGTGATTAAAACTCAGTGGGCTTTATGAAAATGATCTGAAGGACTGCCAGAATCTTCCTCTTTTCACATTAAGTAATTACTCTGCTGGTGCTGTAGTATCCCATTCACACTGACACTGTAATATGACCATCTTACAGACAAGTGGCCTCAAAGTTTAGTGAAGCAGCTGTGTGCTGCCCTTTATAAAGTGCCCCAGGGATGACGTTTTTCTGTAGGTGGACATGCAAGTTAGCTGCCATAACAAGCAGGCTGTATTTTAACAATTATAGTGACTCTACTATTAATGAAATGGAAAATAATGAGATACATTGCAGATCTAGTTATGTTACAGAAAGGTAAGAATTAATCCCACGACCGGATACTTCTTTAATTTAGTATGGTACATGAGTCAGTCAGTCATTTTTTTCTTTTCAACAGAATCATTTTTTGAAACATCTCAACACCTCAATTATTTTAAAGTGATGTCAGCTTTGGCAAGTAGCGTGTATAATAAAGTTAGTCAAAAATGACATGTTTACACCGAGTGGCTGAGCTGTAGATACATCCTGTAACAGGAGTTAGTGGATGGACCCACGAGTATTTCATGTTAGTACCAACTGCTGTCATCAGCATAGACGTCATACATTAAAGTGAGTCCTCATTTTGACCAGCAATGGTCTGAACATACACTGTCATCCAAGTTTGATATTAAAATTTGGGGTTGACCTATATAGGTTTTTTAGGGCCGATACCAGTTATTAGTACTTAATACTTAATTAGTACTTAAAGCGCAGAAAAGGCTCTACTTCCTATGGAGACTTAGGAAGGCTAAATTCTACAGCAAGATCCTGGTTAACTTCTATAGAGGAGCTTTACTGACTTGAAACATGGCTTGTGCAAGGCCCAGGACAGGAAGGCTCTACAGCAGGTGATTAAAAGTGCCCTGAACATCACAGCCTAAAGGATACTGAAAGACAGCAGCCACCCCAGCCACAGTCTGTTCACCCTGCTGCCATCTGAGAAAAGATACAGAAGTATCTGCTTCTGAACCACCAGACCACAGCAGCAGTTTCTTTCCCCAGACTCCTCAACTCCTCCTTCGATGCCAGAAGATGTAGCAGGATTAAGGATCAACTTCAATTTCATTTCTTCTTAAACCTCGTTTAAGAAAAAGGACAAAATAAACCTACCTTGTACCTTAAACAGACCAACAACCGGTATTTGGAACCGATATGCATTTACAATAACAATGAAAATATTTCTGTCAAAATTTAGAATTTTACATATAACAAACTCCAACACAAAACTTTATTCAAATGCCTTTAGCAAATGTTGGATCAAAGCTGAAACATTCACCATCATATACAGCAATTTTCTAGCAACTTTTTGATAAAAATGAATAAATAAAAATAGCTTACTGAGGTTTTACACAGTGAAAGTTCCTCCCATGCTGCTGCTTTCTTTGCAAGCATAGCAGACTGCCTTGCCTCGTGTTAGTTGAGTGTAATACACACACTTTTTAATTAATTAATTATATTAGTGATCATTAAAATAAAATACTGACACAGATAATTGGCAACATGCCAAATATCGGCCCTGATAATCGGCCTGGCCAATAATCTGTCGAAACCGATTTTAAATGCGTTTTCTACATTTGTAAAATGATGTCGACTATTTTGGTTCATGATTTTCTTTTTTTTTTCCGCACAGGAACCAGTGAAGTCGGACGAGGCGAGGGACATGGCTAACCGCATCAATGCCTTTGGTTACTTGGAGTGCTCAGCAAAGACGAAGGATGGAGTGCGGGAGGTGTTTGAGATGGCCACCAGGGCGGCGCTGCAGGCCAGGAGGCGAGGCAAGAAGAGCGGCTGCTCTCTGCTATAGAGTGTCAGGTCTCACAGGATGGGGAGGGGGAAATAAACTGGGCCAAAAAAACCATCCCTCCTCTGTGTCTGCTTTGACCCAAAGGTGGACACAGATAAACGGGGCGGTATAGGGATCAGAGAGAAAAGTCAAACCAGACTAAAGGGGAAATAGAAAGGTCAAATGCATTGGGAAAAGGGAGTATAAGGTTATAGCTCTTAGCTTTCAAATAAAAATACTGTAATCTTGTGTTTAGGATTCATTAGACATGAAATTATAAAGAGAATGTGAAAAGAATCCTACTTTTTAAAGTGTGGGAGGGTATGTAGGCTTTCCAGTTCTCTGAATGGAGTGGTAAACCGTAGCTCTATGGTTAGTGGTTGAGAGCAGCTCCAGAGGAGACGAGGTGCGTCAGAGCACCCACGGATGTGTGCCTGCCTAACTAACTGTGGGAAGACTTCGTGGCTTGCAGTGTGACTCTGCTTGTCTTTTTTTTTCCTCCTTTCTTTCCCGGGGGAAACATAGACCGACCTAACATTATATGGTCCCATGCTTCTGTTTTATCAACCTCTACTATCTGATAATGTTCATTCATTTAAAAAGCTGAGTTTGGATAGTTAAGCATAAATACATGATTATCATGAGACATAAAGTCATAATAAAGTCATAATATTACAAAAAAAATACATGATTAAATTTGAATATTTTTAAGTTTAAGCATGTAATATTACAACTTTTCTTGTAGAATTACAACTTTATTCCTGTAATATTATGACTGTTTTTTCTCAAAATTTAGACTTTTTTCCTCATAATAGTATGACTTCATTCTCAAAACCTGAGATTTTTCCAATGTGGCCCTAATCCTCCTCCATGTCAATGAATGTAACACTTAACCCTGTGAAACCTTAGCGAATCTGCTTTTCTTTTAAAAACATGGGAGGAAGGCAATTAGCAACTTAACAAGAAATGACCAAAAAAGTGAGTAACAGATCTATAAAAAGCTACAAGAAAATTCAGAAAATTAGCAAAAATAACCAAAACAACAGCAACAACAAAAAGTCAAAAACAAGCAAGAAAATGGCCTGAAAAAGGTGCTAAAAATTAAAAGTTATAGATTGTGTAACACATTTAAATACATGTAATTCTAATAACCATAAATATAGTTTGTGGACATTTTTGCCTTTAAAAAATATTTTTCTAATATTTCTCTCTCCCTGTCCTTTTCTTAAACATTAATTTCAAGCTTGTTTTCTTGTTACTTTTTAACAATTTCTTGCAATTTGCTCATTGTGTTTTCCCACGTTTTTGAAGAGAATGAAACCTTTTTGTTACTCAACCAGTAGTGGGGCCTTAATTATCCTTAGCCACAAAGCGAAGTCCTTTATGTAAAACAGGTTTATTTTAGAGACAAGCCTTATTTCTAATTTCCTGTTTATGTATTTTTAATTATATTTCCTCATATTTTCATAAGAAGCCTTCCTGTTTTCCGATCTGCTCCCGTTTAAATTTGCTGTTAATGAAAACTTAACTCTTCCTCCATGTTTTGCTGTTGTCTTGAAGGAATAGTTCGGATTTTTGGGGTTGGGTTGTATGAGGTACTAATAAATAGTGTGTTACATTCAGTTGATGTCAGTTAGCACGCCCCAGTTTGGAGAAGCAGGCTGGAGTCTGACATGGAAGCTAAGCAATGTGCTGCTGTGGAGGGGTCCGCAACAAGATGAATTTTAGACACCTAAAAAACAATATTAATTTAGGTGTACACTATATTGAGAGAATTTCCACAGCTTTCCCTTTCTGTCAGACAGTCCATTCAGACAGGGAAGCCATGGACAACTCCAGTTCCCATTTATGCTCTCTGAACAGAGGAGCTGCTGATATACCACTGCTTCTATCAGTTAGTCAGTTTGTAATATTCGTGAGTTCGGTTAATCAAAACAAACACTTTTAAACCCCAAAGTCACACAATAACACGAACAAAGTAACAGATGGAGGCAGCAGTAGACCAGCAGCTCCTGTGTTCAGAGATGTTAAATTATTGTTTTCCTCTATAGAATCTGGCTTTAAAGAGAGCGATGAAATAGCTTAATTTTCCAGTCAAACAGAAAGGTAGAGCAGTGAAAATACTCTCAGTATTGCGTTTACTTCAACTGATACAATTTATTTTGCTGGTGAGATGTTTTTTAGGTGGTCAAAATATGTTTTGTTGCAGACTCCTCCACAGCAGCACAGTTTCCAAACTGTAGACATGCTGACTGATATCTACTGTAAGTAATATACTGTTTATGAAGAAGTACCCCATGCAATCCCACTTGAAAAAATCTGAACTATCCCTTTAAGAAATTCATAATGTAGATTTCTACAGCACTATTTTAGTCACTATAGCCGTGCCAGTCTCTCATTTTAACATAAATACAATTTGCACTTTCAAATTTTGCTGTTTTTCTGTTTTTAAGCTGCCATCAGTGAAATGCAACACTTAATGTGCAGATTTTACATTAAAATACTTCCAGCAGGTCACAGGATTTCCTCTTGTCACCAGTAGGCTTTTAATTTGAAACATTTTCATTAAAGTGTAGCATTTCATTTAAGATGACTAGCAATTTAACAAAAAATGCAACATGGAAGTGATTAGTGACTGAAAACAGTATTTCTGTTGGAGAAGTGAAACATTTAGTGAGTATGCTGTGAACAGGTTGGACGAGTGCTGGGGAAATGTACATGACTGATTTTAAGAGCCTCTGTGTTTTAACCCAGCCATTATTGGTCCTTAAGCCGTCATTGAACACTCCTCGTTATTTACATACTAGCTTTTATGTTGAAATGTATGTTGTACCTGTATGTCAGGGTGTTTTTTTCCACTCTGTCTGTTCACTTATGATGTCTACAACTATTCTTTTTCTGCTTCATATTCTGTTGTACGTTATTTTAACTACGTGATATTCTACTGGCTTATATTGTATTATTTGCACACAGCTTAAAACAAAAGGTCAGTGTGGTCTACACACTTTGAAAAAGATATGTCAAATTATGAGATGCAAAATTGAAAGCAACTCCTAAACGATTGGTTATTTGTAAGAGGAAATATGTTTTGTATACAAACGTATCCTCACATTCCTCCAGTTGTATTTTTTAATGTATTCTACAAGAAATAAATTGTGACTGAGAATGACCAAATCCTGTCACTGGTGTCACTCCTCATATGTTCTGTCTCTTAACACCATTTCAGTTGAGCTCCTTTCCAACAAAAAAACCCCAGCTAACACCGTAACATCTGGCTTTTGTATGCAATGGGAAAGGTTACAATCAGCTTTCTCACACGGGTCAAAGGACTCTGCAGTCATCACTGGGAAAAAAAACCCAAAACAAACTGGACATAGAGCCATGTTAGCCTGTTACATTGAGAGAAAGGAAAAAGAAATGGGTAAGAGTTATAACAAAACTTGGTGTCACACAATGAGGACTGAAGTTAATTGATGGGGATTGATATGTCTAATTATTAGGCTCTAGGTTCCATCAAATTTGCCCAGTGTGCTGTTTCAAATTCTCTCAGTGTGTATGTCTTTAGTGGCATCATGCCAAAAACTGGCATTTAAAGGGTAAAAATACTAGAGATTAACTCATTTTTCATAGTTATGATCAGAAGTGATGTTGGTTAAAATGTCTTGCTCAGTAAAAAAAACAAAAAAAAAAAAACAAAGATATACTGTTCTTATTGCAGTTTTTTTTTTTAAACTAGCATGGCACAAAAAAATGAATTGGATCAAAATCAGTGTTTTTGCAAATCACTGACGTGTCAATAAATAAATAAATTCAACATAGTATTTTGTAGGGGGAAAACAAACCTTTTTGTGTTTTTCTTTTTCATAAAAGCAACAATAATGTTATATAAACATACTTGCAATTTAAGGGTTAAAATTCTGGAGCTGAATTAATTTGTGGTGGTTATGATCAGTAATGATGTTGGTTAAAATATCTTACGCAATGGAAAATAATACAAGCACATAATATTTTTTAATTACAGTTAATTTTTAATCTGACACTGCTCAAAAAATAAAAATGCATCAAAATCAATGTTGTTGCTAATAATCGACACTGAAAAATAAATGAGTCCCCTTAGAATTTTGTAAAGGGAAAATAAAATCTTTTTGCATTAAAAAAAATAATAAAAGTGATGTCATGTAAACAAACTGGCATTTATAGGGTTAAAATTCTGAAAACAAATTAATTTTTGTTAGTTAGGATCAGGAGTGATGTTGGTTAAAAGATCTTCCTCAGCAGAAACTAACATAAACATACGCTATTTTTATTGCATTTTTTTGTTTTTAAATCTGACAATGCAAAAAAGTGTTGTTTAAAAGATTGAAGTCAGTGAAAGTGGAAACTGGTATTAATATACATTATTTAAATGGCAATTTTTTGGTGGGGTCAGTTTTGTTTACCACTGGAGAGATGGGAAATTTTCTCGTGAGCTGCAATAAGAAACTTCATGTTCAACTTTTTGCAGAGTTTTGTTGGAAAAACCTTTATCCCAAATCCAGCCCTCAGTTCACCAGTAATAATGTGAACTAAGCTCATTGACAGCTTCATGCTCCAGATTCCAGAGTCAGTGGAGTCTTGGTTTTCTCAAAGCAGAAACTAGGGACACAGCCGTATTTGCAAAGATGAATGTAAACAACAGTGTAGATGTGTGTTGTCCTCTGACAGCGGGCTCACTCCTCGGCTTCACTCTAACGTCTGATGGAGTCCTGTCACAAACTCCTGATAGCATGGCTCTGAAATGAACAGAGAAGATATCTGAAGTCATCATCTTATTTTCTAATTGATTTCAACAGCAGACATTTTGTAGATGGCCACAAACCTGAGTCTGGCTCAATAAACGAGTGTCTAATGAGGAAGTCCAAGACCACCATGGCAGAGTTGGGTTTAAAGTCATCAGTGGCTATCAGTTCCTTCACCTGAAACCAAGATGGAACCATCACAAATGACCCTTCTCATATTTTAGGTATATAAAACTTACCATTACCCCTCAAAATATAGTTATTTAGCAGGATCAGTGTTCAGAATACGTCAGAACTGCTGACCTTCTCTATGGGCAGGAGGTAGAAATCTTGCACCTCTCCATCTCCGACTCTGGGCTTGAACTCCACAGGAAGTTCCAGATCAAAGACAAACTGACTCTCTGCAAACAAGCCCTCTTCATCCTCATAGGTGTAGCTAGAAAAAACATTGAAGAATCAGAATTAGAATCTGGTTTTATTGCCAAGTACATTTACATATACAAGGAATGTGACTTGATGTTTTGGTGCAAAAAAATTAACATAAAGGACAGAAAAAAAATAGTGACTTTAAATAGAATAGAACATAAGAGAAAAAATATAGAAGCACTTTAATTATATAAAATTCCAAAAACAATATAAAGGACACAAAATGTATGTGCAAAAGGTGCAGTGGAGGGATCTGCCGCTGTCTGCAGTTTACCTGTTGTCTGTCCATGACGTAAAACGTGACACACCAAAACAACCCACACACACAAAGAAAGGCAGACTCATCTGACGCAGATACACAGCTTTGCTCTACAGGCAAAGTGAAAGCAGTCTATAGCCTATTTTTAGCAGGTTTACCCATGTTTGAAAAACCTACATGTGTGCTACTTTGGCGGCTTTCTTCAAAGCCAGACTTCACTGACAGAGACTGTCTGCTATAGTTAAGCGCTGACCTCTGAAAATTCATCGATACATTTTCTGTTTTTGTATTTTTAATTCACCAGAAGCCTGTGATAAAAACGTTTATGCCACAGTTCCACATAATATAAATACTTGGTATTCCTTAAAACATTTTTTTAAGTTTAAAATATAAGGAAATTCTGAGTGTTCTAAAGTAAATTGATCTAACTTTCCTTTGAATTTTCTCCACAACAGTACAGGTACAGGTACAAAATGTTTCTGATATTAGAAAACCTCTGAAAGAAATCATTGATTTTTACAGTATGATTTGAGCTGACTCTCTGTTAACAGTTATGTGCAGTGAAACTGTGTCATGGTCATAGTCAGGGTCTTTTTAACAGAAATCCATTGTTGTCAGCTATTTTATCAAATTAGGACTTATTCACAGATGGCTTTATTTGGTTTATAAGATATGAGAAATAATTGCTGAAAAGCAAGTCTTCCTTTGTCCTTTTTGGTCGCTCCAGGCACCAGTACTGCAATAAATGGACGGGCATCAGAGTCTGTGTTATTCTTTTGTTTTTTTTCTGATACTCAACCAATCCAAGGTGCAGACCCAAACCAACATTTTAGTTCGTCTCTCAATACGTTTTGACTTTTTGTCTGTGATCCTCGGCTCCAGGTCCACTGATTCTTGCTAAAGACATAAATCTGTAAAAACACCTCACAAACATGTAATTTCATTTAAAAAAACGGTTCTGCAAGTTCCTTAAACACCACTGTAGTTTTGATCAAACGTTACTCAAACAGGAGGCAGTAGTGCATTTCTTAGGAACTATATTCAGCTGCGGATGGATCCTTAATGTGAATGATTACGGTAATAAGGGGCCATGTCACTCAGTGCAGCAGTTTGGCTCACTGATTAGTTTAGTTTTGGACAAAAATTGAGCTGTATGGCACAGAGGAAGACAAGATAAAAGATATATCAGGCTTTGACACTATACTTGTTATATATACCATTCACTGCTGGTTTGGGTCATTTACTCAGGTTTGTTGACAATAATTCACCAGCTGTATCCTTTCACTCCAAGAATATCTTTTTGTTTGATGAGTGGTGATATCAAGCTCACCTGACTGTGGATACAGGATGAGCCTTCTCAGCAATGGTTTCTGGGATACATGCTTCCTCCTGACATTCTTTGACCAGAGTGTGTTTGATGCCAACCCCAGCAGCCAGACCACCTGCTGCCTTCAAAAAAAAAAACAACACATGAGCCTTCTTGATTCATTTCTGGAAAACCGAATGAGAAAAGATTTAAATTTAAAATGGTGAACTTCTCCTTTAATTCACATCTTTTACCACAGTTTGCTGTATGTACTTGCGCACCTTATGTAGAAAGTAGGTGGGTTTCCATTAACCATCAAATTGTGCAAATTGAAATTTCGATTATAATTCGCCTAATGGCAATTTTGAAAAAACTCCCATTTATCACAAATAAAAAGTTTTTACGCTTGCATGAGGTGGCATTTCAGGTAATTTGAAAAAATCATATTTTGCAAAGCTACAATGGAAACACTTTTTTTCTTTTCTAGGTCACATGATGCTATGGCTATGTGCTTGTCAGTAGGAACTGGCTGCCTCATGATGCAGCAGGAGCTACAAGAGCTGTTACTGCATCACATAACTCTTCAAAAGTTGAGCAGTTTTTAATCCACAATTTCTGAAATGTGAAATGTGGACTATCATCTCCCAGAAATCCCTAATTTGTGGCTGCTCCCACATATAAGGGGCTCGTCTTTCCATTATGGCATAACACGCCTACGTGGCCTTGGATTGGATATAATGACGGCTAGTGTGGTGGCTGCAATAGAAATAAAGCTGCTAATGTTTTGAGCAGCCATCACCATGCTTCTTGGAATGTTATCACCAGAGGAGAAGTCTCAGATTATCAATCAATAGAGACAGTTATCTTGCAATTGTGCTTTATCAACATTTCGAAAATATCACTGTAAATCTGTCATGGAAACCCACCTAGTGTCAGTGTACTCACCACATTGTCCAGCAGTCCAGGGAAGGTCTGTTTAGTCGCGGAGCGTCGTGCGAGCCACATGCTGACTTCCCCACTGTCACTGACAGTGTAGCCATTGATATGGACTCCATAGCGCTTCACCCCAAAAAGACCTGAGGTGTGACATCACAGTCAGCTCATGCAACACTAATATTAATCAAATATTATGGAGCTGCCGCTGTTTGTGCCAAACTTACTTGTAGCTGCTCTTTCCATCCACATCAGGGGAGGGTCAAAGAATTTTGACATCACACTGTACTTCTGAAAAAAGGTAGGAATGCTTCAGAATTACTGTAATCATGTGGTGTTACTGACAACACTGAGGGTCATTTTAGGTATTAGGGTGTGATTTTTACTATTCTTATTTTTACAGTCCAAGATCCAGTCCAGTTTAGAGGCCCTGACACACCAAGCCAACAGTTGGCCGCGGTGAACATCTGTTGTCGCTGTGGTGTGTCATGCAGTTTTGGCCCTTGCTGTCTTTTTACTACCGACTTAGCATGTTGAATTATCTGCGGCCTTGGAGATAAGAAACAGAAGTGAGGAAAGTAAACAAGGAGCTAAAGTCAAGAGGAATGAGATCGAAACTTAATTGTTGAATAAGGTCAGACAGCTGTTCTTTAGCCATCGAGCTCTTTAGCAGAAATGTTTCCTGATGCTTTGTGTTGTTGGTACATATGCTTTGTTCTTTCAGCATCAGGTTGTGTTGTGTTGTGTTGTGTTGTGTTGTGTTGTGTTGTGTTGTGTTGTAGATGTGCTAAGAGGTGAACCAGTGTCCGGTTTGCTTTGTTTATGTGCAAGATTTTGGCAGAGACATGCTGACTTGTGGCATTGTGACTTGTGCATGTATGCATGTATATATACAGTATATATGTGTGTGTGTGTGTGTGTGTGTGTGTGTGTGTTCATTTTTTGATAAGTTTACTTTTAATTAGTTACTCGATGCTATAAAAAAGGGTTTGATGGCATTACTGACATCTGTGTGTAACAATTGGTATATACAGTCTACGGTTCTTTATACTGTAGTTCCTTTATAGCCTAATGTTAGCTTTTTACTTCTGGTGACTGCATATTTAAAACCAAGGACCACTGGACTCAGTGACTACAGACCCGTCGTCTTGACCTCTGTGCTGATGAAGTCCTTTGAGCACCTTGTACTGTCACACCTGAAACACATCTCAGACCCTCTCCTGGACCCCCTGCAGTTTGCCTATAGAGCCAACAGGTCTGTAGACGATGCTGTCAGCCTGGCCCTCCACTTCATCCTCGAGCATCTGGACTCAGCAGGAACCAACGCCAGGATCCTGTTTGTGGATTTCAGCTCTGTTTATAATACAATTATTCTGGCTCTGCTACAGGACAAGCTCTCCAAGATGAACGTGCCTGACTCCACCTGCAGGTGGATCACAGACTTCCTGTCTGACAGGAAGCAGCAGGTGAAGCTGGGGAAGCATGTTTCTGACAGCAGAACCATCAGCCATGGCTCCCCTCAATGCTGCGTTCTTTCTCCTCTCCTTTTCTCCCTGTACACAAACAGCTGCAGCTCAAGTCATCAGTCCATCAAGCTCCTCAAATTCACAGACACACCACCTTCATTGGACTCATCTCTGGTGGGGATGAGTCCGCCTACAGGTGGGAGGTTGACCATCTGGTGAACTGGTGCGGCGAGAACAACTTAGAGCTCAATGCTCTGAAGACAGTGGAGATGGTAGTGGATTTCAGAAGAATTGCTGCAGCCCCCGCCCCCATCACCCTCTGTGACTCCCCAGTTTCTACTGTGGAGTCTTTCCACCTCCTGAGGACCAGCATCACCCAGGACCTCAAGTGGGAGCTGAACATCAGCTCCCTCATCACGAAAGCACAGCAGAGGATGTGCTTCCTGCGGTAGTTGAAGAGATTCAACCTGCCAAAGACAATGATGGTGCACCTCCATCATTGAGTCCATCTTCACCTCCTCCATCACAGTCTGGTACGCTGCAACAACGGCGAGGGACAAGAACAGGCTGCAGTGTATCATCATCATTGGCTGCCACCTGCCATCTCTCCATGACCTGTACACCTCCAGGGCCCTGCGGTGTGCAGGTAGAATTGTGGCCGACCCCTTCACCCCAATCTCTTTGAGACCCTCCCCTCTGGCAAGAGGCTGCGGTCCATCAGGACCAAAACCTCACGACTCAGTTTCTTCCCCTCTGCTGTCACCATCATGAACAATACATACAGATTCTGATTCTGATTCTGATTTCCTTTTAAAATCCTTAAACTGGTGTTCATATCTGAAGGTTATCCTTCTGAATAAAACATAAAAGTGTCATAAATGTTTGCTTGCCACGGAGCTTATTTTTCTGCAATGATCAAAAATCCAATGGAAAAATCCCATGGGTTTTGTTGAGAAAACCTGGGCAATGTTAACTTACAGGCGTCCATAGACAAAGAACATCATCTCTTTAACACTCTACATGGTTGGTAGGTCATACCAATATTGAATGTTGCTTGTAATTTTCTGTTTAACCTTAAATATTATTTCAGTTCGCAATTAAATAATAAGGAGGCCCAAGTCAGCAAAACCCTTTTTGTCCAAATCTATATTTTTTTCATTCTAAAGTCACTGGTCAATCTATTCATCCTTTGAAACCTGGATCAACATCAGTTTTCTTGTGCGGTGTTCAGATGCCTTTTAAAAGCTGTTTAACCCTTTGAAACCGGAACACTGGTTTGATTTCTTTCAAAAACATGGGGAAAAAGGCAGTTAGCAACTTGGCAAGACATGTTCCATGAAATTTCAAGAAATAAGTAGATTTGGAGATTAAAAAATAAAAACAAAAAAAAGCTAGGGGAGAAAATGTCCTCAAAACTGTATAATAATTATCATAACTGGATATTTAAAATAATTTCATGGAATCACTATTATTTTAAGTGCTTTTTTCAGGGCATTGACTTGTTTTTTGTTTTTTTTTTTGTTTATTTCTTTTTTAAAACTAACATTTTCTTTGTCTTTTTTTGTAAAAATGTCAGTTAACTTTCTTGTATTTTATTTTTTACAATATAGTTTAAATATAGTTCATTTAGTTTTTGGGTCAATTCTAATCAAGCTCCTCATTGCATTTGTGTGTGTGTGTGTGTGTACGTGTGTGTGTACGTGTGTGTGTGTGTGTGTCTCACCTCGTCTCTCCATCCTTTGAGGCAGGTCAGGGAGGGCTCGTGTCTGAGACTCTGCAGGACAGTGTCCACGGCCTCAGACCTGCGCTGGTAAGAGTCCAGGCTGGGACACAGGGTCACAGCGCCCCCCTGTGGCGGGCAGAACACCTCTGGATAGCGGCTCAGCAGTGCAGCTACATGAGGAGGAACCCAGCCCACTTGAGATTTGTTTATCTCAAACCGTAAGCACTTAGCACGACAGGAGCCTGTGGGAGCAAGATTGCAATGTTTAGTGAAAAAACAGCTTTTCATACCGTCGACCGCGTGTTGAATTCTCACTCAGTGTCTCTGTGTACCTGCTAAATAAAAGTTATTCATTCGGCGGATGAGTTGAAGTATTTTCTCTGACCAGGCACAGTTAGCCATTTCCTCTCTGTCAGCAAAGCACCTGTCAAGTACCACAGCAGTAAGTGCGCTTGAGTTCAACTAAGTGGACGAGTCTACTACTGTTTACACTGGACGTAAACACCATTAGTGAATACAGAGCTGGTCGCCATATTTTTCTCCCATCGGCCCGCTGTAATGCGCAGGTCTGCTTCTCCGTGGCTGAGATTGTTGCCTGAGACTGGTCTGCCAGGTAGAACCATAGACTATAACGTTATATTATAGCCTATAAGTATATAAAGATATATTTATATACAGTCCATGGGTAGAACTCCCTCCATCTATATAGATAGATAGATAGATAGATAGATAGATAGATAGATGTACTTTATTGGTCTTTAGCAGCAGGTTATTTTAGAGTTTTTTTTAGAGATAGGAAATAAAAAGTACTGGTGTAAAGGGCTTTATGTTTAAAACTTCATTTATATCGAAATGAAACGATGTTTAGGTCCAGGATATTACTTCTTTAAGGATATTTTGTTATTTCTTGGTTTTATTCAGAGATTTCAGAGAATAAAAGTATCATAAGCAAGCCCACAGAAAGAACAGGGGTTTTCAACATCTACATATTTAGAAATTATAGAATTTACTGGATAGATTTCATGCAAGATTTCATTCGATAGTTTTTATGGAACAAAAGAAAGTCATGAAGTCACACACTCCGGTACAAGCACCGGAAACTGGAAACTGGAAACTGCACACACTGTAACCAGCCAGAAACAGCTGAACATGTGGTACTTGACTGCAAGCATTACGGTAACCACAGAAAGAATCTTGTTCAGTCACTAAAGAAGGCAAAACTCCACAACTTTACATTAACAGGGCTATTGGGGAAATTAATAGGTAAAACAAAGCACGACATTATTAAGTTCCTGAGATAAACTGAGTTAGAGTCTATGTTTTTTATTTAGTTAGTTATTTTACTGTCTAATCGCTTGCTCCACTCCAGTTGGTGGCGGTAATGCACCGGAAAGTTTGTCAACCACCAATAAACCTCAAAGAAGAAGGAGAAGACACTCCGGTACAGCAGGTGGCGGCATGCACCGTAACGCTGCTGTGTTGCCCGCCAATATAACTGAAGAAGAGGAATAAGAAGCGGCAGCACTGCAAATAAACACAAAGAAGGAATGACAGAGTAAAGAACATGTAATGGTGTGAGGGTGAGATTCAGCCAGTAGTCTCTTAAATGTTTAAGAACCGGGAGGCTCCGTGTGTGTGTGAGATATGAAGGAGAGTCCTGCAGCTCAGCGGCTCTGTCAGCTGCTCTCTCCTGTTAGCTAGCTGTAGCTCCTAGCTAGCCTGTGTGTCGGCTAACACTCACACAGCCTCACTTTTTCACCACAAAAAGAGGAAACATTTACCAATTGAAGACGATTCTTTAATTTGGACAAACAGGTAAGATTTCTTCGCTGTCTGAAATAACGCATTCCTCTGTCCTGTGCGCTCCTGCACAGTCGGCTAACGTTCAGTGAGAGGGCTCACCAAACTGCATTCAAAACTCTTACAAACGGAAATTGATCTTAATGTATAGACGACATATACGGAGCCACCGCAAGATATTCCCAGGAAGACTACCGTTTTACTGTCAAGCAGCCTTACGGCATATATGCTATACACACAAGGCTGATTTCAAGTCCTTCACGAGACTCTAAATGTTTATGTATGTGGCGATAAGACGCACTGTAATGGTGTTTTCACACACACACACACACACACACACACACACACACACACACCTCAATATTAAGAAAGGCTTCACGACCTCATGTTTATTCTTTGGGGCCATCACAAAGCCGGTAAGTCACAGTGCCAGCCAAGTAGCAGTGGTCAGAATATGTTTGTAACTGCTTAACAAATGAGTTAACACCCAGCTACAGAAGACATTATATGACAGAAAATACTCCGACTAAATTCTTACCAGATGTAAATGTGTTTTATATATATATATATATATGCATATATGTATAGTTTTTTATTTATAATCTTCCCAAGAGCAACCAGGCCAAGAGGGCACCCTAACCCTAACCCATAAAACATGGTTACAACAATAAATACATGCAGACAAACACAAGTCATACATTACAAAGAGAGAGCACAATGTCCTCTTAAAATGCAAAACACAACAGTCAAGTGCATTAATATGTGCAATATTCAATTAGAGTAGCAATCACATTGACCAACAGTGCTATTTTCTGAAAGTGACTTAAATTCCCCCATAGTGATCAGCTCAGACAGTTTCCGGTCCTTCTCTAAGTTATTCTAAGTAGAGGGGAGGCATATGTAAAAGCTTTTTTGCCAAGTTCTGTGCAAACCCTGGGGACCATCTTTAAGAGAATACTGTGAGTGCAGTATTTTACTTGTATTGTGCCTTGTATTTTACAAGGCAAATCAGTATGTAGTTTTCTTCTGATTAGGCCCAGTTCACAGAAATGTCTATTCAAAGTGTGGATGCTGGTTATAATTTTGTGATAGTGGGCTAAAATCAGGAGTAGCTATTTCCTAATTGCTAAATTCAGTTGCAAAGTATAATACAATAAAATATAATATATACATTTCAAACTTTTTTTCTCACAAATGTGGGATTTTTTTAAAATTTGTATTTACAATAGCCTCGAAATGCTGTCTTACTTTTTACTAATTATTCAAGTCTTGGCCCCCCGATTCGATATTATCCCAATACTTAATTTCAATTACAATATTATTGCAATTTTAAAGATATTATGATATAAATTGCAATGTATTGCGATTTATTACTTTTTTTCAACTGCAAATTATGCCCCCAAAGGACATCATTTTTAACATCTGTTTTATTTATTCTACTTAAAAAAAAAAAGTTTTCATTCTGTTCATCACACAGCCATTTTTAATGCAGAGGTTTTTTGTAGTAGATTGAAAAAAAACAATTGATTTTATTAGAATAGTAGGCTACCAAAAGTTAGATTTTTTTGTAAAATTTAGAATTATTGTTATAAAAATGATACATGGCTTAGTGTATAGAAACAATATTGCCATGCAAAAAGATATAATATTTTGCTGTGTCGATTTTCTTTACTGCACCCTCACCAAGCAGTATATCAGTGATACTAAATCTGTGTCCTGAGGGCCAAATCTGGCATTTTTGAACTTCTAATGGAAATAAGATGACATACAGGCTTCATTTATTCAAGCAAAATTACCAGAGGGTCAGGGCTAAATATTTATATATTTATTCTTAATGTTTGTTGAGTGACTGGCCCCTAGCCTCCTGTCATTTTGCATTGGTGACCCCTGAACAGAGCTCCCACTCAATATTTCACATATTTCACATTACTGCCCTTTGCTCTCCTGAGTCTGAGTCGGTTTAATTTACCTCTTGATGGTATCATGTAAACCTGTATTCTTGTCATTAATCTTTTCCAGTCTAAAATCTGATGTTGATAACAGGGACTGTTCCTCTCTGCTGCCACGCTGTGTGCTGTGCAGCTCAGTCCGCCCTCCATGGCTTCATCAGAGGTCAGCATGCAGGAAATGAGCGAAGTTGTGATCGTCACCATACCTGAAGCAGTGGGCGAGGACCTCCCCTCTGTGGTGGAGGAGGATAAAGCTGTGCTGGTGACTGCAGAGCTGACCCCTCAGCCAGGGTAACACATACACACTACACACAGCTTAGTGCCAAGACATATAGTACAGTGTGTATTTTTTAAGGACTTTGTGCTGTTAGGTTTGCTGATTTGAAACTTTAACACCTTGTGGTTTTTCATGTGGTTTTCCAGGGAGGGCATCCTCACGGTAGCACCAGTGGAAGCAGAAGCTGAGACCAGCAGAACAGATTCACTGACAAGAGAGGAGGCAGTCATTGGTAATGTGACCTGCAAGACTGTATTACACTCTGTAAAATGTGGCAGATCAATAGCAGTCAATGGTTTTTCCCCTTTTGTCAGACTATTTCCAAGGTGAAGAATAAACTATCATGCTCACCTTTTAGTGTTATTTAAATGTAGAGCGGAATGATATATTTCAATGTAGTGAAGAGTTTATCTTTAATGTTCTTTAATCTTCTGTTGAGATTTTGTGAAGTAAATGAAATCAACAAATCTCAGCAATGGTACATGTTTCAGTTAGAGCGGTCTTTTCAGTGTATAATTCAAATCACACAATCATCTTTACAATGTTGAAAATGCTTTTTACATCTTTAGTTGTAGATTACCTCAGGGATGATGTTTTTCTGAAGGAAAGGATATGATACTTACACATGTTGTTCAGCAAGAAAATCTTTACTAATGAATAGGAGTGGGGGAAAAAATCAATTCACATAAGAATCTCAATTCTCGTTTTTAAGGATTCAGAATCGATTCAAAAATCCTAAACATAGATTATAGTCTATATTTACTAAATATGCCATTCAGAGGGATGACTCAGATGCATAGTAGCTCTTTTAGAAGCCTCAGAATCCAGCCTGGGAATAAGGGTGTTTTTACGGGACCTTGTTCAATAAATACATGATGATAGATCCGATATTGGGTTTCCTCTGTCCGTATTTTATTAATATTTCGATGATAAAAGTATATTAGCATCAATGCTAATCACCATATAGGCTTCCCATGGTTCCATGGAGAGGTCAGAGGTTTGTCATCTCGAGGAAACTGCACTGTGATTGGTCTAATCCTACTGTATCTATCACTCTGTGTTATTGGTAGCGACTCGTGCATTAGAATAAACTCTGGTAGCACCTATAATAATAATAATGAGACAAGGGTAAATCAGGAGACAGTGTAACAAGCAGCAGGGCCTCATATGGATGTAAACTCTGTGTTCACTGCAGGCAGAGCAGGCAGGAGAATCAGGGCCCTCTCTGAAGTGTCAAGAGTGTGATGTGGCCCTCTGCATCATCACAGAGAGGAGCACAGATAATACACAAACAACTGCAAAAAAATGATGAAGCTTTTTTTGTACATAATAAAACCTCCATAATTTCATACACACTTTGCCACTGGCAAACAGACTGGAGTAGATCCTGAAATTACACCTACTGTATTTTGAATCAGGAATCGTTTTGAATCGAGAATTGATTCTGAATCAAATTGTGACCCAAAGACTCGAACTTGATTTGAATCATGTGTGATTCACACCCCTACTAATGAAAACCACTTTCAGGATTTTTTAAGCCTAAATGTAATCACCAGAAGTAAAAAGCTAATGTAAGGCTATAAACAAACTACACTATGGCCCCATCACCACTAGAGGCTGTAAAGCTGTGTTTGGCACGATGGCATTCTGTAGTCTCATTTAGCCACTTGTCAGCAACTGTATTTTTAAGACACATGAAAGCTTCAAAGTTCACATTGGGGTATCTACTGACATGTTGTTTGTCGTAGAACAAAATGTGAAAGTCTCGTGGTTGTGTGAACCACAGACCTTAATTCAGGCTTCTGATCAAAAACCCAATCAAAAAAAAACCCACTGAATTTAAGATGAGAAAACAAGAGGTGCAGAAATGCTGTCATTTACAGATTTTGGGACTTGTTTCTGGGGTTCTGTATTATGATCAGATAAAAGAATTGACAGGGTGGCTGTGTGAGGGTGTCTCTCTGTCTCTGTCTCTGCAGTGAAGTTAACTGAGGAGGTGGATGTGGAAGCCGATGTCTTCTACCCAATCACCTGTGGAGATGCCAAAGCCACGCTGGTGTGGAAGAAGTTTGTCTGCCCGGGAATCAATGTGAAATGTGTGCAGGTACTCACTGTCATTTTGAAACAATAGAGTCTGTGTGAATTTCCCGTCATATTTAAAGAGAAACTTTTTTGTGTGTTTTTTTGCGTTTTTAATTTTTTTTTCCCAGGATTGAGAGAGGCCGTGACAGCTGCTGCAGGGAAATAGACTGCATTGTAAACTCTACGGAAAATTTAGCACCGTCAATTTACGTCCACTTAAAGACGTGTCTCACTGCTGAAAAGATAAAACTTTTCATAAAACTGGTCCGTCTCTGCAGCAGAAAGACACAAATACTTTTGAAATTGGTGATACATGACCAGAGAAAACCGAGAAAAAGGACGCTTTTGCTCAAGTACCAGAATGCACTGCACCACACTATACATGCTCCTGCAGGTGGATGACGTAATGCGTTCCCATCCATGTGAAACAATTGTGGCTGGCTGAGTAACAATGCTTTATTCCTTTTAAACAGTAAGCTTAAACATGTTTCTGAAAACATGCAAGAAATATGCAACTCAGCAACACAAGAAATATGCAATATGCAACTCAGCAACACAATCTTGATTTATATTTGATCAGTGCTGCCTAGTTTTACTTCATCATTTCTGTTGTTTCTGTTTTTTTTTCTGACTTGTTTTTATTGTGCAGGAAACAGTATGGCACCCAGTTCCTGCTGGCAAACTCTCGCTATTAAAGCGGCACTAAAATATGCTTCTAGAAACATCTGAGGTGAGAAATAGGCAGTGCAGTAACAGAATCTTGGTTTGCATTTGATTGGCACTGCCTGGTTTTACCGTTTGATCTTATTTCGGTTTGAATTTGAGAGACAAGGGGGGGCACATGCATTCAGGTTTACCACAGGTCATCTAAACATAATAAGTATCCCTTTAAAGTGATAGATTCAGATTGTTATTATAAGTGTTGAGAGTGTCTGAAAACATTATGGAAAGGGTCCCTACTGAGAAAAAAATGTTTTTCTAACCTTTTGCAGATGTGTTTGTTAATGTGACCACTCTGAAATCTCAGGGAAGGTGACTTATTGCAGGAAAAATAACATTCAAAACATTCATGAGTATTGGAGAGAGCAGTGCTAGGACGTTTATGGTGTAGCATAGTGTCATGTAAAACACTTCTTATAACAATCTGAGCCTGTCGCTGTCAGAAACAAACACGGTCAGTGGTTGTAAGGTGACGATGCTCTGTTTCCTGCAGGGATTACATCGCACGCTTTTCCTTGTTCCAGATACAGCTCTCTCTCAGTACTGGACCATTTTTAAAAATGTGGCTGTCTCTATGAGTCACTTAGACAAAAAACATGGCGAAATAGGGTCAAGGATGAAAAATACCGTGACCCCTTAAGGAAATCTAGATGAAGTGGATCATTAACAGCTTTTCTTTCCTCTGTGATCAGTTCAATGAGCAGCTCATCAGCCCCAAGGAGTTCGTGTGTTTAGCGGGGAAATCCACTCTGAAGGACTGGAAGAGAGCCATCCGCCTCAACGGCACCATGCTCAGGTCTGCACTCTTCAAATACTTGAACACTGAATTTTGGTTTGATATTATTGGATAGAAACCCCAAGTCTTCTTGTTTGTGCAACATTTACTCAACGAAATCTCCATTGATTTCAGTGGACGTTTTATGAAAACATCTTGGAGTTAGGAGGTTTATATACCTGTTAAGAACGCTGGTGTCCAAGATTTCTCAACTGACTTTTGGACTTGTTAAGTATTATTCGGATGAGAGGCATTTAAACACATCCTCCACACTGGATCATGTTGCAGAAATACAGCAGGAATTTGACAAAATCCAGTGTTTACGAATAATGCAGAGATGGGATGAATTTGTGTTGATAATTGTGATTTTTGAAGATTAATTAAGATGCATTGATAATTTCACGAATTTTTAAACCAAACTACATTTAAAAATGGATACTTCCATACTTTAATATAAATATAAACTATAAAAATGTTTAATTCATGTCTTTTTTTCCAACAATGCCTTTGTTGATTTTAGCAACAATAAACAAAGACATACACATACACACATACCTGTACATGTGTACACAAATACACATAAAAGTGGACTCACAGAAGATTAATACTAAATTAAAACATGAAAATTAAATAATTGAATGAAAACAAAATGAAATAAATACATAAATAAATGTAGGTTGAGGATCGTGTTAGGGTGATACACTTCAGTTTAAGTACATCTTATATTAATGTACAAAAAATACAGAAAACCTCTGACAGATTTGGATGTAGCAGAGGTTAACTTATCGTCTACCCCCTGGTGCCTTCATCCTGTGGGCTCAGTCTGTCCTCTCTAATTAACACATGAAGGGACCGCAGAGGTAGTGAAAGATAGTTGATTACCCATAATACCATCTGCCATTTTTCCTCAGGGCAGAGTCTTACCATTACTCTGATTACTGACCTTTTTTCATGAAAGAGCAATAACACTTTTAGCCAATAATGAAACCATTTCTACAAAATATTGTTTTCTCCTTCTGATGTTATGATTAGCTGTATGTAAGCCTCATATGAAAAGCTTTGGGCCCAGAGGTATTTGTATGATGTGTCCAGGATGCTCTCTCTCACTGCTTCCCCAAAATGTTTTTATCTGCGTACACCAAAAACAGGGAAAAAGTCTATCTTTTTATTTTCCGCATTTGGTACTTACCTCAGGTAGAGCACTGTTGTATTTTTAGGTGTGGAGTGTATGTTTGCAGCAGCCAATTATTCTGCAGTAATTTATGATGTGTGTCAGTTGTTTTATCATAATGGGAAGGTTTGGCAGCACAGTATTGCCTATTTTATATCAGTAAAGAATTTCAATATAGTTTTCACCACTGGCTGCATCTAAGGCGTCTGGGCAGGCTGACATATGTCAAAAAACTTCAGCCACTGCATCCATTTGAATATATTTCATTGGTGCTGAGACTATGAAAGGTCCTGTCCACCAAAGTGTTTTTTTCTGAGGCCAGGGTATTTTTGAATTCTTTTTGTAATACTTTGCAGTGGGAGCACCACGTATTTACACTGTTCAACAAGTGCTTCAAAAGCGCTGCTCTCGTCACTGTTGCTTCAGCCATTCAATCACAGTGATGGAAACCGCGTGCACCACTGCACACTGTATGCTGCTGCTAAATGGCCTTCTCTGTCCATCTGCAGACTCTCGCACTGGTTGGTTTTTATACACAAAAGTGTACTTGAGCTGGTTTTCTCTTATTTGTGTACATACATGTATAAAAAACAGAATCAATATGGCCTGCGCTCTCTTGATGTTGGTCCCCATGGTTCGCACAGAACTTGGCAAAAAGGTTTAAATATGCCGCCCCCTCTTCTTAGAATAACTTACAGAAAGACCTAAAACTGTCTAAGCTGATCACTAGCAGTGAATTTAAATCACTTTTAAAAGATGGAGAAAAAAGCACCCTTGGTCAATGTGACGGCTACTCTAATATTAATGTGTTTGTCTGTTTGGTGTTGCATTTTAACTGGAGGCTGTGCTTGCTCTTTGTAATGTGTGATAGTTGTGTTTTTCTGCTTGTATATATTGTTGCAACAATGTATAATGCTACCGTCTTGGCACGGTTGCTCTCTTTAAATCTCTGTGAGTCTTTTCCTTTTCTCTGTTAAATAAAGGATGTATACAAAAATACCACAAAGACAAACTGTCACACCTGACATGTATGTTCCAAGTGCTGAGCAACAACAGTTACTGAACCCACACAGAGCAGCAGGTCGCTCTCTCTCCCTGCGTGCTTCAGCCTTTCCCTCATATGCTACCTCGTGCCGACATATTTGCTTATGCATCTTATAAGTCTGGTTGCTATGATACGGAATATCTGCTGAAGTAAACAAGTCGGCACAAGGTAGAGAACCCGCTTAAGATAAGGAGGGGCCGAAGCATGTAGATGGAGAGAATGGACCTGCAGATCTGTGTGGGTTCATGAGAGGAAACATAGTATAGGCTATATACTTTACATGAACACATTTCTCCACCATTGTTGTTGTTGTTGTTGTTGTTGTTTAACACTTGAACATGTTAGATCTGACAGTTTGTCTTCGTGGTAGGCTAGTTGAACATTTTTCACCTCTTTTTCAGCTCTGACAAAGAAAAGCTCAACCAGCAGCACTCGGCACAGAGTTCATGCTAGGCGTCTCGTTGCACTGCTGGCATTTGTAGCATGGTGTAAATATGCAGCGCTTCCATTGCAAAACATTAAAAAACACACTGGCCTCAGATAAAAACACTTTAGTGGACACGACCTGTTAGCCCAAAGCTCCACTTAAACGCTTAATGTTCAGTGTCAAGACAACTCTGTTAATTACATTTCTGATTGATTCTCTCAAGGAAAACAACAAATGTGAAATTTAATATTGACATGAAAGAAACGCTTTGGTCAATGCCAGTGTTTCATTAGCATGTTGACATGCTTCCAGTTAGCATGTTAGCACGGTGAAGATGGATGTGCTGAAGGAGGCTCATCAGGGAGACTAAGGGTTTGTGATTTCAGGCCAGAGAAAAACCAAAGTCGTACACGGCTGTATAGATGATTATAGTGTGTGTCAGCAGATCTATAAAAATGTGTTTGAATGGTTGTTGTGCCTCAGGATGACACATGGCGGTCAGTCAACACTGTAGTGTATTCTGATATGTTTGATTTGACAGGAAGATCATGGACTCAGGTGAGCTGGACTTCTACCAGCATGCAAAGGTCTGCTCCAACACATGCCGCAGCACCAAGATAGACCTGGTGGGAACCAAAGTGTCCATCAGCAGCGATCATTCTGCTGAACTGGTTCCTGCCACCCCCTCATCAGCTGACTGTAAGTTCCACAGTATCAGCGGTCCTACGAGTTCAGGGCTCGTTCTGGTCTCAGAGCTGGAACTGTTAGAAGACTTTAAAATCTCTACAATCAGCACAGATTCAAGCTGGACACCCAAGATTAGTGTCACCAACTCAGTCTCTGAGCAAATGTTTCCCCTCTGTTCCTGACTTAGGATGTTGACTAATGGCCAGAAAAGTGTTTTTTTCAGGGTTTTTTGATGATGTCACAGTGAAGTTGATCTTTGTTTGGATATTTTCAGTGCTTCATCATTGTGTCCTATCAGACAGCTGTGTGAAATTTTGTCATACTTAGGCAATTAATTCTTGAGTTATGGCCAAAACATTTATTGTGTGGTCACAGTGACCTTTGACCTTTGACCACCAAATTCTAATCATTCATCCTTGATTCCAAGTGAAGATTTAATTTGTGCTAAATCAGAAGAAATTCCCTCAAGGTGTTCTTGAGATATTATGATCAAAAGAATGAGGTACAAGAGGTCAAGGTGACCTTGACCTTTGACAAAAAGAAACCCCAAACTCTCAGTAAATCTTTGACTCATAGTGGACATTGGCCGGGCTGTAGCCATAAAAACAACAATGCAGAACAAGAAAAGCTTCTGAACCATAATGGAAATCTGCATCAGAACCCAGAATAAATACAACAGCAGATGTAGACACACTGTCAGGGTGTAAGTCCAGTGATGTGGTTCACTGAGTGTTGTTTGCTATGTGTGTTGTAGTGAACGGAGCGGCAGCCTCGTTTCCAGAGGTGTCAGAAGAAACTTCAGAGTGGGTCACAGCCATCGGAGGTGATCAGAAACCTGCAGACACACTCACCTTCATGTGGAATGAGTTGGTTGAATACACTGTTGCATTCTTGATGATGTTAAGTATATATATTTGTGTGTGTGTGTTCAGAGGACTCTGTGGCATTCTGGCGTGCGGTGAAGGAGGCTGGACTGCTGGAGGAAGTGATGGAGGATTTCCAGAAGGAGCTGCAAGAGGTGTTAAAGGGATTACAGGAGAGAGTCTGTGACCCACCACTGCAGGTCAAAGGTTAGAAAAACACACACTCAGCACACAGAGAGACACAGAGCGCACTCTGACACACACACACACACACACACACGTATGTGTGTTTAACGATTGAAGACACAGCTCAGGGAGGAGGTGGGCTGGTACCAAGCAGCACCACAATGCACCATCCCCTGCTGTCATGGAAATGCATGTCATCACAGCTTGGCTTTGGCATAGCGCCTAACAAGTACTGACCTGCCCCGAGGCAAAAATCCATAATATAATCTTTTGTTGTCTCTAATTTTAAATGTCAGCATGGACAAACACAAAGTTGAATGTGTCAGAGTTTTGTTGTTCTTGGTCACATTAAACAAGGAGAAATATTCCAAATGCTCATCTGTTCAGGCAGATTAGGAGCTAAGAAATGAGCTCGTGTGCACAGCGTTTTCACACAAAACAACATTTGAAGTATCAGATGGCTCAGCGGGGACATCCGTTTTTAAGGGATCTGTGGAATTGCCCTTTAATGTTTAACATGGCTGTGTCCCATTGAACATGTTTTTTTTTTCAGATGCTGTTTTGCTCAACAATATAGTGCAGAACTTTGGGATGTTGGACCTGGTGAAGAAGGTTCTGGCCAGTCATAAGAGCCAGATGGACCGTTACAGAGAGCAGTACACTCGCAGCCTCGCAGGTCAGTACAACAGTCCTCAGAACTGTTGTCCCATCATGCTTTTGGGGGCTTAGAACATCTGGAGCTCTAGAGAGTGCAGTGGACTGTTGACATGTCTACCTCAGACAGCAGTCAGGCAGTTTCAGCTGATCAGAATGCGGCTGCCATGGCTGTAACAAGGACCAGAAAGGCTCAGCAGGGAACCACTGATCAGCTCAGCAAACTCCTCTGTTGTGTTTTTTTCTGTGTGTGCTGAATGCTTTTGTGGCTCATGAACACAGAGCTCTTCACCACACCCTTTTTTCCTCAGCAGCAGTTTGTGGTTTTGGAGTCACCGTGTGGATAATTGATCTATCAGATTGTCTATCATCGTACAGAGCTGATCAGTTTAGATTGATTGATGAGAGGAGCAGCTGTTGCAGAGTGAAAACAAACTTTTATACTCAGCACAATGACTGGTTAACTGACATTCTGCTGCTCCGTCTGTATCCAGAGTACGTTCTTCACTTCGAGAGTGTGGTGAAATGAGTAACTGAGCAGTAGGCTGTATATAGCACCCCTAATGACAGTCATGCTCCATTTGTTACGTTGCAACAAATGTTTTAATCATGGCAGGCCACCATGAATAAACGAATGTGTGAGAAACCCTGCTATTAAAAGTGCTACAGTATATAAATAAATCTGCATTGCCTAGAGAAATGACCCCCCTGCATTGTGCATGAAGGGGTTAATAGGAAGCCTGTGTGTGTTTGTACACTCTGCTGATGTGTGTCTCCACCTGTAGCTCTGGAGCAGCAGTGTGACGAGCACAGGAAGCGAGCCAAGGAGCTGAAGAGCAAATCCCAGCACCTCAACAATGTCCTGATGACCCTCACCCCAGTCCCTGCTCCCCCCACGCCCAAGCGCCCCCGGCTGACCCGTGCCATCTCTGGCCCCGCCTCAGTGAGCGCCACTTCCACGCAGATCACTCTGCCTCTGAACCAGCTGAGCGGCCTGCCGCTGGGCAAGGTGCTGACCGTGGCAGGAGCCCCTTCTGCCACAAACCTGGGTGGGTACACCCTCCTGACCTCCTCGCTCTCTGGGTCAGAGCTGGCGGCCGACGCCTCTAACCTGACCGTGCTGTCCACAACGGCAGGTCAGGAGGGCGCGGCTGGCGGCTCCACGGCTTCCACCGCCTTCGTTAAAGTGGTCGGCCCTCAGTTTCAGCTGGTGACGCTGCCGACCGCGCTGCAGAGCCTGGCCACTGCACAAAGTGGCGTCCAACAACAGGTTGGCAGCATCAGTGTGGTGGATGCCACGGCAACAGTTGCAGAGGATTCACAAGAGGAGGGCCAGGCTGATGGCGAGGAGGAATGTCAGCCAGAGCAGGTTAAAGAGCAGGACGGCGAGCAGCCGGCAGAGCAGCAGTGAGACGCAGCACAGCTGTTCTGTGTGGTCTCCCAGCTGGTAATTGCCTTTGTTTCACGAGTGTGGACCCTGGACTGAGAGATGGCTCAGGGCTCCTACAAGTCAAGCCAATTTCATTTAGAAAGCCGAATATCACAGATCACACTTCGCTACAAAGGGGCTGTACAGCATACAGCATCCCTCTATCCTCGGACCCTCCAAGATGATAAGGAAAAATTTCCCAATAATGGTCCACATTTTGACCTTTACTGATAATTTCATGCAGCGTTTTCATTTGTCCTTAAACAAAACCCATGAGCCTTCTGTGTAGATGTCCTTTAACTTTCAAGATCCATTTCTATCAGAGTGGCATCTGCTGTGAGGAGTGTGTCTGTCAGTAGTGGTGTTCCTGTAAATATGTACAATATATTTGATACCGCTGTTTCTGTAGGGATTCGTACCATATAGGCTGGAAAAAGGCAGTATTGTTCTGTTTGGTAATAAATGCTCAGTTTTCAAGAAAAGCGTGTATTATTACATAATGTCATAATAAATGACAAATACAAATTTTTATCTCAACCCTTAAAAGGAGGAGAAAAAAAACCTAAAGCTGACAAAAAAACGCTCCACTGATGCTTTTCTCCGGATGTCTTCATCTAATAGTTTGTTCAGTCATCATGTGACGGTGTCAGCAGTCATCACATGACACATGACAGGAGTTATTACAATCCAAACTTGTTGAGATGATAAAAAAAAGAGAAAAAAAACTTTTGCGACTTACATACACTAATATGGTAATTCCTGTTGAGAAAAATTATATTGTCTATTAACCCTTTGAAACCTGAGCAAGTGGGTCTGATTTCTTTCAGAACATGGGAGGAGGGAAGTGAGCCTTTTTTTTTAAAAAGATATTTTAGGTTTTTTTCCCTTTATTAGATAGTACAGACTAAGTGTGAAAGGGGGAGAGAGAGAGAGGGACTGACATGCAGCAAAGGGAAAAAAATTGGAATCGAACCTCTGGCTGCTGTGACAAGGACACAGCCTTTACATACGAGGCGCCCGCTTTACCAAGTGAGCTCCTGGGCAACATGGATATAAGCAGTTTACCAAGAAATTGCCTAAAATGAAAAGAAATGAATAAACAGTTACACCACCAGATGGCGCCACCGTCTAACCGTTAATGGCCTTTGTGCCACTCAGACTTTGCGGTTCGTGTGTTTGTCCAGCAGATTGAGACGCCTCAGAGCCGTAGCTTCAGAGCAGAGTCCACAGA
The DNA here is from genome assembly GCF_008729295.1 of Plectropomus leopardus. Lineage (NCBI taxonomy): Eukaryota > Metazoa > Chordata > Actinopteri > Perciformes > Serranidae > Plectropomus > Plectropomus leopardus. Next base: position 3,243,197 of record NC_056470.1, on the reverse strand, counting down.
TTGAAGCTTCTGTTATCGGAGTCTTCAGAGAAACGGTCTCTTAAATAATGTGAACGATCACTCTATTTATTATGCATCATGGGGAATTTAGAAATGTGTAAATCCAGCTCTTAATTTCAGTGGAACGATTTAGATTTATGGACACAAACTTGGCAAAAGGTTGATTTTGCAGGATATGACCTTGTAAAAACTGTGAAAGAAATGGTAAAAATAGACGCACTGTTACTTGGAGGAAAATGTGAAGAATCGAGACACACCAAGGTTATAATATCTGTTAAAATCACCTGTATGGTGAAACAGTCTGACTCCTATTACAACTGCGTATTTGCTCTGACCATTTGTTGTAATGTGTCACCGTTTTGGTGCTGTGGCAGTGAGGGTCAGTCTATCCATTCAACATTCCAACATTTTAAATTTATCTTCATACTCACATCATGAGAAATATTCATTTCACATTATAAATTCGGGATAATTCTGTATAAAACAACAACAAAAAACACCATATATCTAATTATTTGACTAAATTTTCACCATTATTTTTACCCATCTCCTGCAAACCTACCTTTGCTTTTAATCGAATATGTACCAATTTTAGGATTGAGGACTACAATGTATTTAACTTTTTGAGTAATTTCAAAAAATGGGGAAAGGCAATGAGTAAGGAAAGAAGAAACGACTCAGAAATCAACAAGAAATTAGTATAAAGTACAAGAAAATTACCCGAAAATGAGTTTAAAAAACGAAAGAGAACGATTTAAAAAAAATAAATAAATAAAAATTCTGTAACATAATTTTAAAGACGTAATGATGATGATCATAAATATATGGGCTATCTCTCCCTAGCTTTTCCACGGAAAATGTCCTAGACATTCCTAGCTTTTAAAAACACTTTTCTAAATGTACTTATTTCATGCAAATTTTGGATTTTTTTATGATCAATTTGCTCATTACCCTTTTCCAAGGTTTTGGAAGAAGTCGCAATAAATTGTTGGTGGCGCAAAGGTTTAAAAACTTGAGAAAGAAGTCTGAACGCCGCGCAAGAAAATTGGTGTTGCTCCGGGTTTTTAAGGGGTTAAAATGCCAATCAGTGTATATTATTTATGCCGAATTGAATGGATATTTTATTGAAGACATATAATCTAGTCAAGTCCAGGTATGAGTCTATCGATTAGTTAGAAAATATTAAATCAAAATTCTGAATGGAGTTTAGCGCGATGGGACGGAATTGAGGCTGAAATCAGTTGCACAAGTAGGATTTTCTTTTACCTTGTTGGTCAAACAGGAAAGTGGTTTTATTCATGTTTTTATTAAACAAGCATAATTTATTGAATGACACACGGTGATGCCAAGAAGACAGAGATGAGTTGTTACACAGAAGGCAACCCAGTTAAAAGCATATAGGCAGGCATACGATACTGTTGGATACATGGCGGCATCTCAAGTGAACCTGCACCAGTTCTCTGTAGTTTTTCTCTCCGCAGGTTTCATCTATAAGCTCAAGTCATCGTAGGAGTAATAGGGCTCCTCCACTGAGCGCACAGAGATTTTGAAGTGCCGGCGCAGAAAGCCTCCGTAACGCTTGTCCCACTTCAGGTTGTTCAACTTTGGTCGGATCCTCCTCATGAAGCCCCCATAGCGCTTCTGCAGCTCCTCTGGCTCTTGGCTCTCCTCCGCCGAACTACTCCTCTTTGACTTGGGGCCGAATTTTCGTAAAAAGCCGCCGTAACGTTTAACATAACTATGGAGCATCTGGTCCTCCGGAGAGCCGTCTGCGTCCTGCGGCGCGTCTGCATCTCTCTCCACCAGCCTCTTCAACAAGTCCTCGTATTTCTTGGGCAGCGCCCCGGCCTTCAGGATGTAATTATCGCGCCAGGGAGAGGTGAAGATTTTGTTTTTGTTCTTGTCGATTCTCTTGATGAAGCCTCCGTAGCGTTTGACCAGGTCCGCCTGCTGGCTCTCCTGCTCACCCGCAACTTCATCCTGGCTGAAGTCCGCCAGCGCCGGAGCCTGCTCGCAGCTGTCCAGCTGCCCCTCACACTCCGCGCTGCACGGCTGCAGGCACACAGAGACAAGAGGATGAAACCAACATCTGTGCGCACACACGGGGTGTCACCACAGCAAGCTGCATGCTGCTGGAAGTCAGCTTTACACCTTTTTTTGTTTGTAAAATATATTTCTAAGGGTTTGGCATCAGCTTTATCGGTATTTATGAGTTAAATTTTCAAACCTAAAATGTCATGGGTCGCTGTATCCCATATTCTCGATAGCTTATCCTGCCTCATTATGGCTGCACATTCACTCAATACTCAACCTAACAAATTTGCTATCTTTAACTTTAGATAATAATAATAATACTACTACTACTACTACTACTACTAATAATAATAATAATCATCATAATAATAATAATAATAATTAAACAAAGTAAATGAAACTGCTAGAGAGACAAAATAATGCTTTTGGAAGTTTGGCACATGATTTTAGATTCTTGCAAGTAGAAATCAAAAGTTAAAATCAAATTTAGGCTTCTGCTGACTAATTTTAACATGAAAATCATGACAGTAATTGTCTCTCCTTTGTGCCTCAATGCGCTGGGTGTGAAGTTGTCTCTGTGCTCTTACCAGGCTGCTGAAGGCGGCGTCACGGCTGAGGATCTGCTGCATGCATTTCTGACACTGTGAAGAGCAATCTGCACGGATGGAGGGCGGCAAGCTCAGCATGAGCACCAGGACATACCACTCCATTCTTCACCAGATTCCTGACACACAGACACACAGACACACACACACACACACACACACAGAAACATGACAGGCAGTGCCGGTGAGTCTGGATCAGAGTTGCTGTGCCAGAATTCCTGAAATGACTTTACCTGTAGTACTGAAAAATACTCATTTCTACCTTTACTCTGTGACTCAAAACAGTCTATGTTATGGGTTATGTAGTCCTGTGCGCAATGCGTAATGGCGCCAAGTCCTCTTTCACCTCTTTGTAATTTAACTCCAAACAGAGAAAGCTGACATGCGGTCTGAACTCACACTGGAAAGACAAGAAAGTATAAAGTGTTGAGTCGGTACCTCAGGAGTTGGACAGATACTTCCAGCCGTATTAAGACTCGCAGAGGCGCATCTACCATCAAATGTCCGTCCTCCAGCTCTTCTCCAACTGTTTCTCCTGCGCGGTTCTCCGCCGCTCTTTTTATCGCCGGAGACTTGGCTGTGTCACCGCAGCGCATCACAGCAGCTTCTACTGAGGGACCAATGGGAGGGAAATATACTGCGTAAATATTCCCACCGCCTCCCGCTCCAGGAGTTTCTAACAACGCCCACACAGAGGAGGTATAGGAGCAGCAGCGCTGTGCGTCCCATAAGCACATCATCATCATCATCCTCATCATCATCATCATCATCATCATCATCACCACCATCATTATCATCATCATCACCACCAACATCACCATCATCATCATCACCATCACCATCATCATCATCACCATCACTATCATCATCACTATCACCATCACCATCACTATCACTACCATCATTCCATCTCTGGGGGATCAAACACTCGGCTGTAAATCATACTAACATCAATTAACAACCTTTTTTTCTCTTTTCCAGTAACATCTTTAAAATTTAACCTACAAAGGAGAAGAAGAAATCATTTTCAATTCAGACATGAACCGAAACCTCAGCTGGACAGAGAACACTAACATGAACAGGGCTGTGCAGAGAGCTTTAGAGGGCCAGGTGATCAAAGTTAAACAAGGGCACCTGGAACACCAACATATTTTACAGCACAACCTGTTGAATTAGAGCAGCCCAGATTCAAACTGAATGTAATACGGAACCTTACAATAAACCACATCACTATAAAGAATAGGATTATCACATCACTTTAATCAGCAGCGCAAACATTGTGGGAATTTGTGACACAAAAGCTATTACAGAGGCTGAGTACTACACCAATTGGTGGTAGTGATGCACCAAAACGTTGTTAACCAACTGTTAATAAACTTCAAGAAGAGAAGAAGAAGACGATGTGGTTGAGTTTCTCCAGTTATTCAGTTTATGGAGTTTGAAAACAGTGTGATTATGAACATTTGAAGTGCCATCATTGTTCTCACAGCCAGAATGGGAAATGTGACGCTAATAGAGTGAGGTTTTTTATTTTTAGATTTCCAGCTTTAAAGGAAAACAATTTATCTCAGGTTGCCGACTTAACAAACAGGCATGGCATGGCATCATGGGCAGCTTTAAAACAAACAAGCATCACCTTCAGCATCATTTCCTGACACATGCTCGTGTGTCGACAGCATTTTCACACAGGTAAGTTAAGTAAAAATAAGTTTAACTGTAATGTAATTCCTGTTAGCTCTGCTACACCAAATTATTTTAAAAAAACCAAACAATTTAAACTGCCCTTCATGTTTACAGCTAACATTAATCACCACGACAGAAGCTAGAAAAATATCTTGTTTTCTTGAGTTGAGAGTGAGGACACAGAGAGTGCTGAGTGGTCATTAGGTCACTTAACCTTCTTCTTTGAGCTAGCTGCTAACAGCTGCTTTTGAAATCTCCCACAGTGGGTCGCACACATGAAGATGTCTTTAAAACGTCACATCCACCCTGCCCATGGTCCCGTCCTGCTGGCTGTCCAGTTTATACTGACACTGTTTTGGCGCTGTTCCCCCCTCCCGTGGCAGCCTAAAGGCGAGAAACCACTCTGGCCCCTAATTCTGCGCTCATATATTATATAGAGAAGGGTGAGGGGACGTAACGGTGCAATATTCCCGCCTTAAACTGGCTATTGTTGGGTTGTTCCTGTAATCCAGCAATGTTAAAGCCTTATCACTTTTGTAAAGAATAAATTTGGAGAATTCGACATGGACTATAAAATAATTGAAGAATTTAGTTTTATTTGATTATTTTAGAATTTCATGACTTGTAGTTCTTGTAGAAATGTATCACTTTGTTCTAGGAGACACAGTAAAATCGAGCACATGCACGAAAAAACCCCAACATGTTCTCATCCAAGGTTGTCACATGTTACCGCTTTGCAGTGGACATCCGTGTTGACATATTACGTTTTTGGTATCTTTCTGCGTCTGCTGTTCATGAAATGGGTCACTATATACTAGGAGACATGGTAAAATCGAGCCCATGCACCAAGAAAATCCAACACATTGTCATTGCAGGTTGTCACGTGTTGCCACTTTGAAGCAGACTTCTGCGTCTACATATTACTTTTCAGCTATCATCTTATGTCTGCTCTTTATGATTGGGGATGGTGCTACTGTGATGTCAACAATTGCACATGGTGGGATGATGCTGCACACAGTAATTTTCGGCAACCAACCAGAATGTCAACAAACGCACAGGCTGGCACCTTAGATTAGGATTAGTGGAAGGAGGCACACGATCAAGTATAGAATAAACCCCCATTGCATTCAGACAAGAAGTAAAAACCAGACTCCAGACTGCTCCTAATATTACGTTGTTACTGGTAGAGTTTCAACCTGACGCTGTCCTGCAGCTGTCCCATTTGCACATGAAAGGTGGCTTTTGGCGTCATGATCTTACCCCAAATGTCAAAGCGGAGCTATTTTTGTAGTAAACAAAGTATTAAATGAGAATGGGGTGTAGAAGCTCAGTAAACCAAAAAAAGATTTTTATTCTGTGATAATGTGATATGAAGACATTTGGTATAAACATTTGAAAGAAAATATAAGCACGTTACTCATGGGGACAGAATTGTTGCTGCATGACAGGAATGAACCCTTTAGTGCTGATGCAACCAGGACAGTTTCATGTTTATCTGTATTCAACATCAACGGATGATCGTCTAACACCGTCTAATGGAAACATGAATACAACGAATACAGCAACACTTTGTCCTCAAGGTAAAAAACAAATTCAAGGTTTTCTCCAAACAGCAACAATAATACAGTACAGGCACAGCTTTCTTTACACTAAGTGCAATGTGCTCACACCTCCATTGCCTCTCAGCAGATCTACACCCACTGTATGTCATCTTTACATTCATGTGGTTCCTGTGGCCAGTAAATGCCTTCAGGCTGCTTTGTGTATGAGATAAGCAGCAGCGAGGTCAGCCAATGCTCTGTGTTGTACAGTGGGAGGACCCAGTGACATGACGATCAGGCCTCATTCAAAGATGAAGCCTTTTGCAGCTCATTGATGGACCAAGGTCTCCTTATTCTTGTTTTAGGGATGGAATGGCGAGAAACCTTGGGCATGGAACTGTGTGGAGCAACAACATACAACCCATGGTACAGTACACATGTGCTGCTCATTCTGGTGACAAGTCTCTTATGGGGATGAGGTTGATATTTCTTATTCCAAAGTAAGAAATAAGATGTCTTGGTACATAACATTCCAGTTAATATTTGATTCTATTTGCACATTTTGTTTCATTTCAGATACAAGTTAATTCTTCACTCAAAGATAAAAATGAATCTCTGTAAATACCATGATGATTATGTTCGACATGTCATCACTCACAACACTGTGAATGTGCTTTGCTCCTGCGGCTCGTGCAAGGTGCTGCTGCGCAGTACTCAGGAGGCTGACACCTACAATTAAAATGTATCTTTTTAACACACAGAGCACTCTCACAGCCCAACTGAGATTTTCACACACTTGTGACACGATTTAACCATGAGGATTTAGTTCGCCAGTACAGTCACTAGTTTATTTTCACACAGCTATTGAACACTCTGCTCCAGTGTGGTATTTTAAATAGCATCTGCCTTTACGTAACCAAAAAAAAAAAAGCATGACGTTTGATACAATGGCCTCAATCTCTAGGGTGCCAAATAATATATCGGAAGATAAGGAGCTCCCGAAAATCACTGTTCAATTTGTGTTCATTTACGGCTGCTGTTCTTTGTATTAATTGCTGACAGCTGCTTTTTAAATCTTCTGCAGTGTGGCCGCACACATAAACATGTCTTTCTTGCTTTACCTATTACACAAACCTCATTTCAGCGCTGCTACCACCTCTGCTCCCGGGTTAGAGGTGAGACTCAGGGTCCCCAATGGCGGTCGCAAGGCCTTCCTGATTTTAAGGGGTGTAAGAAAACTTTTTAAAAGGAATGTATATGGTAGGCGTGCTTTTGTTAGCTAAATTTAATCACATGCTGTTACAGTGTCATCCTACCATGTGCTTGTGTTGACATCCTGGCATCAGTAGCGGCATCCCAAAAGTGCCAAGTTGAAACGCAGCGGGTAATGATGTAATATAAGGAGCAAGAAGGTCTGTATAGGGGAAGCAAGAGGGGCGGTGGATGGGTCTGACAAACCCCAGTGTCATGTGGGAGTTCGCTGTTTACTTCCCATCTGAATGTGATTCTTTTTTTTTTTTACATGTCAGCATGTCTGTTTGTTGACTTTCTGGTGTTAATTTACATGTGCTTTTGTTGCCTAAACATAACCATGTGAAGCATAATCCCACCATGTGCTTGTGTTGACATCAGCATACATCAGGTAGCAGCATCCCAAAACATCAACAGCAGGCGCATAAGGATAGAGCGTAATATGTAGATGCCGAAATCCACTGACAAAGTGGCAAGAGAAGGCTGCAGAGACAAAGTCTTTCTTCTTGGGGAAAGAATCTAGACTTTCCTCAGAATTTTGGGATAAAAAGAAGAAAAGGCAAGAGGAGTCCCAACACTCACATCCCAAATTGACCCATATTGCCACTTTGCAGTGGACCTCCACATCTCCATATTACGCTCTAGGTATCATTCTGCATCTGCTGTTAATGTTTCAGGATGCTGCTACCTGATGTATGTTGATGTCAACACAAGCACATGGTGGGATTATGCTGCACATGGTTATGTTTAAGCAACGAAAGCACATGTAAACTAACACCAGAAAGTCAACAAACAGACATGCTGACACAAATGGTTCAGATAAGGGGAAGAAGGTAAGGTGTAAAAAAAAAAAAAGAATCAGATTCAGATGGGAAGTAAACAGCGAACTCCCACATGACACTGGGGTTTGTCAGACCCATCCACCACCCCTCTTGCTTCCCCTATACAGACCTTCTTGCTCCTTATATTACATCATTACCCGCTGCGTTTCAACTTGACGCTGTCCAGTGGCATATCATGCAGACGTCACAGGTTTCGTCTGGCCGCGTTTTCAACTGACACCATGCACAGCATTCTAAAAACCTTGAAGCTCTTGCATCATCAAGATTGCACACTGCTAAAGTCTAAGCACAATTCCATTGTTCTCACTCCAGCTGAAATTCTAAATCACATTTTTGCAAAACTCGAACCACAAATGATATCATTTAACATATTTCTTTCTCCTGGAAAACTATGGCCTTCAAAATGCCCAACAAGTTCTCATTCCAAGTCGTCACATGTTGCTGCTTCATCAGTGGACTTAACACTCTAGGTATCCTGCGTCTGCTGTTGATCCTTCTAGAGGCCACTACTGATGCCAGAATGTCAACAACAGCTTATGGTGGGATGAAGCTTCAAAAGCTTGTGGTTCTGTTTTAGATAACAAAAGCACGTGGCATTGGGGCGTCAACAAAAACACATTCTTAGGATTTGGCAACAAAGGCACAGATGGTTAGGTTTAGATAAAAAGGGCACATGGTTAGATGGAGAAGACATTCGCACGGGAAGCAAACATTGACCTCCAAGATGAAAGTCTAGGTTTGTTGGATCCATCCATCCCCTGCCCTCCCACCCTATAGGGACCTTTGTGCTCCTTTCACTATGTCATTACTGGCAGAGTTTCACCCTGATGCCATCCAGCAGCATATCATGTGGACACAAGTTCTGTCCAACCACATCACCATATCAGGTGACCTCTATACTGTATTGGGGGAATAAGTGGAGCACAAACAAATACATATCTGATCTTTAACTTCTTTATATTTGTGCACTGATTTCATCATTACATCTTCAGAAAGACGTGGTGGATTTCCATCCTGTGCTGTCATTGTTTGACACTCTGCTTTTCGGTAGCACCAGCCAGGAAGTTGTGCTTTGATGACGACATTCAGACCCAATTGTGTGAGATGTGACTAATCACTTCCTGGCCCAAAGATATATGAGTGATGGACACAGTTTGGGGATTCAGAGTTTGAAAAGCTCTTTTTCTGTCTTTCCCTGCAGTAAGTCAGCCTTCTCCTGCACAGAGGGGAACAGACCCTGAACACACTGAATGCAGCGTTTTCCAAAGATGACATAAAGTCATGCTCATGGATCTGCAATTGAAACATAGCATGTAGAACATAATAAGTATGATGGTTACCATGGTAAACCTTTGCTGCTGCATTTATCCAGCATCACTGTTTTGGAAGAAATCCAAAAAGAAAGATTTTTTTTTCTCAGCATGTCATCCTGACACAGAAGTTTTAACTGGACACACTGGACTTCATGCTTGGACAGATAATTTGACAAGTAATGGTTTGCATACAAGCTAGAATGATCATATGACAAGCCTACACCCATGTTGTATTTTATTTTTTATTTTTGGTTTGGTCCTTTGATGGACAGGACAGTTTTAGTGTGAAAGTGGAAGAGGGGGAGAGAGAAAGGGGGGCGACACGCAGCAAAGGGTTGAGGCTGGAATTGAACCTGCGGCTCTTGCGGTGAGGATACAACCTCTGTATATGGGGCGCCACTCTATCCACTGAGCCACCAGGCGCCCCATCCTACACCCATGTTTAACATGACAAATCTGGAGCGACATCACTATTCTTGCACTGCTTTCAAACACCTTGGTGTGATTTCTATCAAAAAATATGGCAAAAAAAGGCAATAAGTAAGTTGATAAGAAATGTTCCACAAATTGCAAGAAATTACTAAATTTTGAAAAATGGTTTTTAAAAAGTTTGGGGAAAATATCCAGGGAAAAAGAAAAAAGCTAGAGAAGAACAATATTTATTGCTAATTATCATAATTACAAATTTTAAATGTTACAGCATTATTTTTTGACACTTTTTAAGGTCATTTCCTTTATTAGTATTGTTTTCTTTTTTAAACTAATTTTCAAGCTATTTTCTCATACTTTTTACTAATCTAGCTAATTTGGGGGTTATTTCTTTTTTACGCCTTTTTGAAAGAATTTGTTTAGGTGCCAATCGTTTAAATCATTTCCTTAAACTAGAACTCAGTGTCTCCAAAGTCTAAACACAAAACTCAATAGAGTTAACAATTTTGTGAAAACTTTATGTTCTCCTTCTTCTCAAAACTGATTCTTTTCACCAAAATGATACACACAGCTGTCAAATGAATACCTGTTAGCATCAGTTACAGTTTTTTTTCATTTACTTGAACACATTCGTCAGCTCAGAAATTACTTTTCAAATCAGTTAACATACAGAACTGAATGGAACGTCTCTTGCCCAAAATGGCACACTTTGTTTTCAAAAGGCTCTTACTCAAAAAACATTAAAAACATGCAACAAAAGCAAAAATGTTTCATCAGACAACTCAACCGGTAGTCAAGAGTCAAAGAGTAAATTCCTTCACACAATAGACAGCAAAATACAAAAAACACCTATGACTATGAACCGGTTCAACCTTGCAATAACTTGCCTTTATGTCTATGCCATTTGGTGATACTGTAGGCTACATAATCTGTGCCAAAAAAGCAAGAAAGCGTATTACAGCATGAAATATATTCTTTTATCCAAAGATATTTTTTACCAGTCAAACACATCCTGCTGAACTCTGTTCCTTTTCTGAAGAAGATCTTTTTAAAGAAAGCTTTCTTTATTGATTTTATTTTTGTGTGGAAGTTTTTGCTTGTCTATTATCTATCATTGACATACACGTCAGACCTACAGTAAGCACCCAGACTAGGCACATTCAGACATTTAATACTGTGAAGCTTTTGTACTGCATTCTTCATTCACTAAAGAGTTAAAAAAAAGTCACCCAAACTCAGAAACAGTCAGATTTTTTTGACCTGGTCTTGTTTTCAAACTTAGCAAATTCAGAAAAGCTGAATTATTGCCTCCTCCTCTGCTTACTTGCCGTTTCCCTCTTTGATCCATGTTCACAAATAGCACCACAGAAGTGACATCTTTTCTAGATGGTTGAGGACTGACTGCTGATTGAGTTTCACACTGGTGCTTTAGAGATTCATAATTATGCAAGTAATTTCTATCAGTGGTGAACAGATGTCAGGTTATCCAACAGATGTCTATGTCTTTCTATGAGATGTGTCTAAATTGTTTTGATAAAGGGTGTGAAAATGAATGAAACCAATGAAAAACTGTCAACACATTTGCTAGAGAAGACTTCTGAGAAGGTGATGAGGAGGATCCATCGTGTGTTGGTAATCAAGAAAAAATATAGCAGAGGAGAGGATGTACAATGCACATCTGACAATCCAGTGAGCTTTAATTAGGCTGAGTTCTGAGAATACACAGATGCTATTTATTTGGGCAAAACTCACAAAAAAAGTAAAACAAAAAAAGCTATAGAGATAATGTGTACTATGTCTTCTGGTGCTCAGAATATTGCAATATTGCAAAAATGTGATTTAGATTCCCTATTTAAATTAAACTGTGCTGAGAGTTCAGCAGTCTGGAGTGCTGTTGTTGATGCATGAGCATCAAGTTTTCAGAATTGTGTGTATAGTCTTATCTTTTGTGTGTATTTGCAACATATTCTCATCCCAAGTTGCTGCAGCACATGTTGCTGCTTTGCAGTAGACTCTCGCGTCTAAATATTACGCTGTAGGTATCCTTCTGTGTCTGCTGTTGACATTTTGGGATGCCATTACAGACACCGGGATGTCAATGAAATCACATACGGTGGGGGGACACGACAAAAGCACATGGTTATGTTTAGGCAGCAAAAGCACATGTCAACTAACAGTGAGACGTAAACAAAAGCACATGCTTGCCTTTTGGCACCCAGATCTTACTCCAAAATCACTGCAAAAAAATAAGAATAAAGAATAAAAACTGTGCAAAATGAGCTGTTTTCCCCACGTTTGTGGTAATTTGGTGATACACTAATTGGAATACTGTTGAAGAAGAAAGCAGAAAAAAGCCAAACATAATGGTTCTTGGTTAAAACTTTGCATGTAGCAACTACTCAGGACATTTGCTGTTTTCTATTTGCTTATAATGCCAACAACAGAGGACTGACTGGAAATGAGGGGAAAATTGGCTAAAATATAGACTCAGCACCTTAGTTTAGCTTACTATTATTTATTTATATATCAGGGACAACATACAAAAGTTTCCAGATTAAGACATGTACATAAAAATGCACATGGCACAAAGTTGTCCTTTAAAAATATATATCAGTCAGACCTTTTGTAAATCCCAGTATGCAAATATTTTGAATAGATTAAAATGGGATCTCTCTGATGCTCAAAGAAATTAAAATAACACACAATGACTTTGAATTGGTTTCACTGAAATTTAAATAACTGAATACAGAAGTCTTCATTAGATGCACCAGTTTTGTAAAAATTCTGATTCTTAAGACTCAAAAGCATCAATGACAAAGAAAAGAGGGGTATAACAAAGATTGTTGCTGCTGACAATGTGATTAGAACATATTGCACACACAGTAACAAAATGTACATGTGTGTCCTGTATTCATATTTAAATATGGAAAAGAAGCTCTGTTGTACGTTATTCATCTGGGCTGTGTCCCTCTCCAAGGGCTCAAGCGGCAAGTGTTTGAGCATCACGTTATCTCCTTCCTAATGAGCTTTTGTCACTTTGCCGAAAGGTTCCTAAGCAACCTGGAGTGGGATTTCTCTTTGTGGCCCTCCTCTTTTCTTTCGCCTATGTCTCCATCTAATGCTCAGTGTAGCGCCGGTTGAAAAACCGTGTGACAGCGGAGGCCTCTGCATTGATTCATCAGAATCACAATCAGCTTTACATAATTTATTATTGTGTGCACATACAGTGTTGTAGTCGAGACCATCAAAACCAAGACCATCGACATCATTTATTTGTCACGTAGAAACAATACATAGTACAACTCCAGTGAAATGTAATACCATTAGCTCCTTTATATTTTGCTAGTCTTTTTTGCACCTTCTCACATCTTTGGATGCTCCTCTATAATTGTCCATGTTCCCAGATGGTTCTACTAATGCATGGTTTCTGGTTATGGAATGATTTAACTATCCACTCATCCTAACATCAACAAATTGAAATACTTTTTAACTCGGCAGCGCTGCACCACAGTTGCCTCTGCACAGTGAAATGTTATAGCAGTTATCCACAGCTGGAGGAACCCCACCTTCCCACAGACACACCAGTCATTATTCACCATAAAGCACAATCCTCCTCTCCTCCTCTCGCAGAGTCCTCTGCTCTGTCAGATCGGCATATAGAAAAAGAGCCACCTGGTTCAATGACGTTTTGTGGGATTTTGCTGAGTTTTGGTAAGTCAAAGGATATTAAAAGTCTTGATGAACACCTGGACATTGACCAGACCAGATGGTGTCTATTCTTCGCTCTCTTCCTTAGTGTTTACTGATGTTGAAAACATCGACCTGGCTAGCTGGCAGTCAGTTAGCTAAAAGTCGTCAGAAGGAGAATTTACAGGCTTGTGAGTTGATTAAGTTGTACAAGTCACAGAAAGCACCACCAAAGCAAAGGCTGCATGTCAGCTGTTTACTCTCCGGGATGCCGTTACCTTGATGTAAACAAATGTACATGGGGGGATGATGTCATGGTGGGATGATGCTGCCTGTTACCATGATGTCAACAAATGCACATGTGGTGGGATGGAGCAGCAGGTTCCTATGTTTACACAACAACACCAAAGTCATGGATGGTTAGATTTAGACAAAAGAGGCACATGCTAAGGTTTAGAAAAAATAAATAAATAAAAAATAATGTTACATGTGGATGCGGAAGCAAGCTTTTGCGTCAAACTTGTACTCTGAAAACGCTGACAGGGCAGTGCTATTTGACAATTTCACCAAGAACACATAATGGCGTGCATATTTCTCAAGATTTTAAACTCTCCATTTGAGGCAGAACCTCTTGCCAGGAAACAGGTGTACTGACCTATAACATTACTGAGCCTGCATGGGAAGAAGTCTTGTCTCAAAATAAATTCAGTGGGCAAAAGTTGTTGTTTTTTTGATTGCTGTTATTTTACAATCTTCATGGAAGGTATGAAATGGATGAGTGTAGCTGGGTTTTATGTATAGTCTCTAAAGCCCCTTTCCCATGGGCCAGAAAAGCAATTAACACAAACTAAAACCTGACTTTTGAGGGAAGACTGTCGGACTCTCTAAGAGAAGCTCTCACTGCTGTGTGAAAAGCCTCTGGAATAACAAAGAGACATGGCTTGATCACTTCTTAGTGAAGCTTTGTTCCATGTCACTTGGAAGCAATTTTCTCAAGCTTACATGGTTAAAATCCCCCTACACCAGTTTTAAGACTCCTTTAGCTCATTGTTTTGCTTTTTTCCTTATTCACAACTTTACTGTTTTGGTTCCATCTCAGTGCTCTCATCACCCTATGGCTCCCATTTGATATTGATTAACATGTCTAAAAATACAAATAAATTGTTGACTGTTGAGCTTTGATCCTTTAAAAATCACTTCAGATTTTTGTATGCTATCTACATTTTTCCACAGTTGCAGCAGTGGAGCATTGCAATCTGTCGTCTCGAGTCTTATTGGATTGTTTTTCATCATTAGGTTTATTTGAGTCCTATTAACTCACACCCTATCAAAAAGTGCTTAAAAGTTCATTACTGACATTAATCAGGAGTCCTCTCAGCTGCCTCAAAACCTCTCTGAGACTGAGGACCTTCCTTTGTAAATTACCTAAATTATGATGTTTGTTACGTTTATTGATGTTTTCTTGTGACCTATGTTGATTTTTGTCTCATTTGGTTAAATTATAAAAAACGGTGCTTTTATTTTGAAGAATAAGGAAGGAAAATACGTGTATGACGGTAAATATTCACAAGCGCTTCTTCCAGACGAAGGAAAACGTCATGCTTTTGATTACTTAGCACCTGGTTGAAAAGGGCACAAGGTTTGTCTGTGTTTATATGTCGTTTGTGTGCAACATTGAGTCACATTATAATGCCTTTTCTTAAAGTTTTTCAGAGTTTGTGTTGAGTAAGCCTGTATGTGCAGGCTTGCTAAATTGGTATATTAGCCACCATACAACGAAATTATGTTGTCATTGCTATTCTTTGGTTGAATTAAGCTTGTTATTAAGAGGAAATTCATGTTTAAGCTGTAAGATTTGTTTTGCAATAACTGCAGTTTGAATGTTGGAGAAAGCTTTTGAAACTACAGTTTATGTGTAATTTACAATTTTTTCTATAATAATACATCATAAATTATACAAAAAAGTGTAAAAAAATATTTCAGGTTAGATATGCTAGCTTACTACCTAGTACTCTATTGGAGATTGTCACTAATTGTTAAAAACGGTTAAAAAGGGTCATTTCATGATTTTACTTGAATAGCAAATTTAATTCATTTCAGATTTAAACTTTAAATTACAGTAAAATGTATTTGAAATGTGGTTAAATATTATTGGAATATAGTAAGGCTCAAAAGGATAGAAGTATGGTAATAATATTTTAAATTAGAATATTAAAGTAATATTTTTGTCATTTTTTTGTTTTCTTCCTAGCTCTTACGGTGTGGTTCAGAGCAATGTTTTGGAGCTACAGTGTCGTGAATAAAGATTCTGTGAACCATCAGTTGGAGAGTGAGACCATCATTCAACCGGGGATGCTACATCTTTTAGAACCAGCTACATATATGAATGAACACTTGAGGCTCCTAAAGTAAAGACTGACCTGTCCTGTATCTATTATTCTAACTCTGGCTCTACTTTAGCCCTAGGATATGGTCTGTGAATACAACCCAGATTTATATTGATTGATACACATAAAAAATTATTTATTGTGCTTTCACATTAAGACAGACTTTTGAAGACCTGAGTTTTAGGACGAAAGTTAACATTTGAAAGTTTTCTGTCAAATATAATTTTGCTGTAAAGCCCTCTCAGGCAAACTGTGTTTTGTTATAATGGGCTTTATAAATAAAATTGAACTGAACTGAACTGAATTGAATTGGCATTCACTTGACAGTAACTGTTTTTCCCTGTTGTTAGTCATGCAGCTGAGGTTGATTGACAATTCAATTAATGGCTTTTTCTTGACGATGCACATAGCGTGATTAGCCACAGCTAACATGGCCTTTAAAACAAACATCAGGATGCAATGGTGATAGAAAATATCTAAAAAATACTGAACAAACATCTATTATCATCACCCAGACTCTACAAATAACATTCAGCACAGAAAAATACCCTTCCCTAGAACACACTTTTAATTATCATCAGTCAAAAGAAATCTGAAGGGATCAAGGATATGTCACCTAAAGAGTGGGCCAGTATTAATCTTATTTAAAATCTTACAGCATGCAAACGCTCTCCTCCTCTGGGATGCTACGAGTTTCTGTGGCTTAGAATATGGTAAACTGCAATATGGTAATTATGCACATTGGGATCACTGACTCTCAGACAAACATATGGTTACACTATATACTATGTTATGATAGTGTTACCGTTGCAGATACCGAAGCCAGATATCTTCTTCCCCTGAACCACAAGCCCACTGTTGTTCAAAAAACAATTAAAACACATCAGTGAGCCACACTGTTGCACTGGGTGACATGTTTCTTCATTACCATAAACACACACACTGTAGTTTATTTTGACTCAATCCCACATTTGTCATCCTGCTGCCACAAATCCTCACTAGGGCACCACATGTGAATTAATCCATCGCTAAAAATAGCTCCCAACAATTGCCCTCTTTTTTGAGCAACATTTGTTGTATAGTGAGCAGCTGTTTGAGGTAAAAACTCAAATCAGCAGTTTTCATTTTTCAAAATGCAATCATTCTGTGTCAGATTTGGCTTTCTGTGGCATTAACGTGATGTTACTTACCATTGTGGGGGGGACATAGACCAAATTCGGCTTCAGTGTGAGTGCCAATATATTGATTACATAAAAACACTGCAACTAAATGGTTTAAATAAAGAATTGGACATAACTTGCTTTCTGTGATGCAACAGTTGGCCCCATTTCCAGTTTGTATTCCATCGTTGTATGCATATATACTCTAGCATATTCTTGAAACCATGTTTTTGACTGTTGTGATGTGACCTGGTAACTGACTGTGTGTATAATCAAGCTCCTGGTGACTGAATAGGTGCTCCTGTATGAGTAGCCTATATATGTGTGGTGAACCAGTATGCTACTTCATTCTGCACTGGGGAAAGTCCTACATGGACTGAAATGTATGCACTTTTTCCCCCTCATACACGTTTGCACTTTTTCACTGTCTGTACAGCCCTGCAACATGTGTAATACAGACTTTTGAAATACAGACCTCAGTCTGATTACTTTTTTTCTGTGTGTGAGTCCTTCTCTGATGACAGAAAGTCAGAAAGTACTGAGAGACCAACACATTCACATCCCAAGTTGTCACATGTTGCTGCTTTGCAGTGGACATCTACATATTTTGCTCTGGGCATCCTTCTGCGTCTGCTATTTATATTCCAGGATGCTGCGAGATCTGAGAGGTCAACACAAGCACATGGTGGAATTACACTGCACATAGTTATGTTTACGCAGCAAAAGCAGATGGCAACCAACGGTTGGATGTCATCAAAAACACATGCTGCAATGGATGGCTAGGATTAGGCAACAAGAACGGATGGTTCTTGAGTTCTTCTTCATTTCTGCACTGAAGAAGCTTCTTGAATAAAATGTGAAATGTCTTCAACAAACCCAAGCAAGTCCACTTGCTTATTATTTAGTGCCTAGAATTACCATTGCCACAAAAAATACAGCATGTGCATGAAAGTTGAATCATACAGTGAAGACAAATTAAACACTTGCAGTTGTAGTCCATGCAGTGCAGTCCTGAAGCAGATATTTTGGGCTGGTTTTAGACTTTTACATTAGCCATACCTCTGCTGTACTGTATTTGATCCAGATTCTCCAGTGTTTTACTGTTGTCTCCTAGTCGGATGATGACCTGTGGATATGAGGATCTCTGAGCACCAGCCAACTAAAACAGCAGCTTCCAGTCCAGCAAACCAAATAAGACACTGATGTTTCTGCACTGACAAGGCTGTGTTTGTTTCTGCTGTTTTTTCAATAAATGATTAATCCACTCTTTAGACTTTTCATACACATGCTCTCTCTCTCTCTCTGTCTCACACACACACAGACAGGGGGTTAACCAATTATGATGTACCGATAATTTTTAGTCAGCCTATTACCCTAAGCTTCTGTATGAGACTTACAGGGTTTTCAAATAACTCCAATGTAAACCTATCGGTGGCACTGATGTAGTAAAAAGAGCAAGAAAGTCCAAGTAGGGTGGGAAGGAGAGTGAGGTTGCGAATGGGTCAAACAAACACAGGACTTTCACCTAGTAGACCGCTGTTCATGTCTGAGTGAAATGTGTATTTATTTATTTATGTATTTATTTATTTATTTTACTAAACTATATGGTAACACCGCATGACAAATGTGTCACCAACCTCATCGCTGAACAATGTTGCCACTGAACATTTCTGCAGACCATGGATACATTACATTTTCACAATATTTGGTAACGGATACGTTGAAACTTAATGTTTCATGTTTATGGTTAGAAACTTCAGGACCCAGCCCCTATGTCAAGTTAGGCATCAACCTGGACTCAATTTCCTTTCAGGCATCTCTGCCTCTGAGAAATACAGTGCATCACTCTGCTTCTATGTCATGGTCTGCGGTCTGTTTAGTGTTTTATTTTCTCCCTCATGTTTCATGTCTTGTCTTCCTGTTTTATTTTGGTATCACTCACCTCTTTCTCTGTTCCAGGTTCCTGTCTGCCCTGCCCCCTCTTTGTTGGTGTGCACCTGATCCCTGACTGTGTTTCCCGCACCTGTTTCTCATCACGCCCCATTAGTCCTGCATATATTCCCCCTTTGTGTCTTGTCTCGTCGCCAGTTTGTTGATCCTCCTCGTCCACGTTACAGCTTTGGTCCGCAGCCTTGTCAGTAGCTTTTTGTGTTTGAACCTCGCTTGTTTTTTGACCTTGCTTTTTGCCTCTTGCTCTGGACTTCTCTGCTGGGAATAAACCTTGTTTCGCTGCTCTTACCTGGTCTGAGTTTTGCGTTTGGGTCCTACCTTGCTGCACCACAGTTCATGACATTTTATTGAAGTCAAGTCAAGTCAGTTTTATTTATAAAGCCCATTATCACAAAACACGGTTTGCCTCAGAGGGCTTTACAGCAAGTGACATCCCTCTGCCCTTAGACCCTCACATTGCCTAAGGAAAAACTCCCAAAAAAGAACGCCTGAAACGGGGGGTTGGGGGGTGGGGGGGTAACTATATTCTGGCAGAAAGCTACCTTTTCATAGAATCGTGCTGGTCGATGCATGCTATATGGAAATGTGTCTCTGGAAACATTTTCTGTCCTCTTGGAATGGTATTTCCTTCTCTTACAACAACTTCATCACCCACCCAGAGGGCATTCAACTCAACACAGACCCTGTTGTAGGTTTTGGTGGTTACTGCAGAGGGAGATGGTTTGCCTCCGCGTTGCCGTCAGAGTTAAAACCTCTTGACTCCAAGACCCAATCTCCTTCATCTGCGCTTCACAAGCTGTATCCTATCATTCCCTTGCCATTCTTTAGGGGCATGAATTATCTAGGAAAAGTCCATATTTGTGTTCTCCAATTACACTGTGTTTGTAGAGATCTTAAACAAAGGTAGATCTCATTCTCCGGCCAACATGCATCTTGTGTCTTGGTCCAGAAATTCAGACACCTGGCACACTTTGCACAAGATGCCCTTGCCATCCTTTTTTTTAAACATATGATTTATTTATGAGATTTTCAAGAAATTTTCATACAAAACTTCAAAAACACAATGTGTAAGGCCATACATGTCCATAAGAGATAAACTTGGCAACAACTAGACAAATAATACAGCAAAGCAAGGTTGTTTGTAGAGACATTCATAGAAAAAATGCATGGGAACAAGCAGTATAGTCTTAAAAGGTAATCATAAATAATAACTACAAGGACAACAACAGCAACAGGAAATAAGACCTGCTCAATGCAGATGTACCACTAGGACTGGAAAAGCAGGGTTAGCAGGCCAGAGGGTTCAAGATGGTGGTACAGTGACAGGGGGCACACCACCGATGGGGACAATATTCAACTGAATGGACCTGACATGTTCTAGGAAGGGGAGCCAAATTTTAGAAAATTTAACGTTGGAACCTCGAAGACAGTGTTTTATTTTCTCCAATTTCATAAAAAAAAGGGCGTCTTTTATCCAGTGAGAATGGGAGGGTGGATGGGGGCTCTTGCCCTTGCCATCCTTGACAGTCTCGCCCCAAGCACTCTCTCAGCCAACTTGACTGGATGGACATTCCCCCATCTGGACATCATGTCCATAAATAATTTTATCACTCAGTCTTATTCAGTCTAAAAAAAAGGTCCACCACTATCCAGACCTCCCTAGTTGGTGTCAACTCTTCATCAAACTGGTCCCTGGTCTCCATTGTCCTTCTGTATCTCATTCCCATGTCACAATGCTAATCAAAGGCTTGCGAGAACAGGAAGCCATTTTCACAGCTAGACGCTTACCTCTTATCTCTTACCCTCTCAGTCTCTGGATTTGGTCCACATACTCAGGCTAAATATCCTCTATGGTTACTCAACCCCAGGATCCATGTTCTTGCTGGCTTTCTTAGAACCCCTAAGGTGCTTTGAATTTGCCCTGACTTCTTCTGCCTATAATCCTTCTCAACATCTCAGTCTATCTGACATAATTTCTTTCCCTTTAAATCTGGCTCTACTGGGAATCTGTAATCAGCCTTGGTGGAGACAGAACCCCCACACTGAGTCCCCCTCCACCCATTCTTCAGTTGATCCTCCCAGGCCAGCCTTAAAGGTGTCATCACCCCCGTCCTCTTACATCTACTCACCTGTCCTCAACATATAATACATCTTGAATGCCCATTAAAACGTGGTCCTTGCTTGTGAATTTGATACCTGACCTAACTTCGACCATCATTACATAGTTGTATGAGTTGTGATGTCTAACGCCAATTTGGTTAACACTATTCTCACTCCTAGTTTTATGGACAGACTCTGTTGTAGTGATGTTTTCATGTTCCTAAATTTCAACAATTACTTAATGAGTATGATCTTTTAATCAACCCCAATGAAGGACAAACGTCAGAAAACTAGATTCAACATGTAATAAACGGGAATATTACTTTAAGGTTGTGCACAGGGGAGAGAAAAGAGCTGGCAGCTTGTACTGATGGTGACTTTCATAGATGGTTAAACTCTGCTTGTAAGCAAACTGCTGCTTCACTTGTGTTGACAGTTCTGCTCTGAACATTAATAATGCACAAATTCAAGGGTTAGGGTTAGGTTCCTCTACATGTCAAGATCCACATCTTCACATTTCAGGGACTGGACTATTTGGTAAATAAATCCCACAGGAGAGAAAAGAACCTCAAAGACCTTTGTTATTTTTATTATTATTATTATTATTATTTTGAATCGGTAAAGAATTTTGTGGCTTTTAAAGTGACATACTGAGTGTTTTTTTCTTTGTTGAAAATCCTAAAATAAAGGTTTAAGAAGCTCTCTCTGTCCTTACCATCTCAGAATTTTCATATGGCAAATCACATGAATAATTTCTGTTCCGTGGCATTTTCCCATCCAATGACTCCCTTACCAAAGACAACATCATTATGCTGGCAGACCAATTACTCATTGCTAATTTTTGATTTTAGCTACTGTTGAAAAGCTACTCTGGTTCTGAAGTGTTGCTTCTTTTGTGTAAATGTGAGGAAAAATGGACTCAGACCAGCAACCAGAGGACAAATTGGACTGGCATTTAATATCTTGTCCCAAACAATTAAGAAAGAAATACATGTAATGCAAGCACGCTCACAATGACAATGCAAAAATGGAGACAATCTGGGGACATAGCAGTCATGGTGCCGTGCCACTGCTCCAAAGGCCCATTATTCTAATACCCCAATAGTTTGAAAAATGTCCCATTGGACCAAAAGCTAGTTTTCCCAACAGCCCATTCCCAAAAATGGCCATTGCTCCTAATGCCCATAGTTCCAAAATCATCATCTCTGCCGTTCTTGAGAAGCCAGGTGTTCCTGCACCTGGTGCAC
Organism: Plectropomus leopardus; assembly: GCF_008729295.1. NCBI lineage: Eukaryota > Metazoa > Chordata > Actinopteri > Perciformes > Serranidae > Plectropomus > Plectropomus leopardus. Next base: position 3,220,968 of record NC_056470.1, on the reverse strand, counting down.
CACTATTTCTTTTGCGTTTTTATAGAGTGGTGATGGAATATGTTAAGATTGGCTCAAGTCATTCAACAGGCTTTAAGGCCTGCCCAATAAATCCTGGACCCAGAAATGGCGCAAAATCTGTTTACTGGTCTATATCCAAAGTGCTGTAGTTCCCAGCCTTTTGTTTTAAACAAGTTGTTTTTCTTAATAGTATAATGCATTTAGAAAGAAATGGCTGATTTTACATCACCAAGAGTTTAATTGGCATGATCATCGCAGTGTGGTTGGCGCTGTTGTTTGGTCTGCACCTGATCCCAAAAGGACCAAACCGAATGGGCAACACATCACAGTTTGTTTCAGATGTGCACCCTGAGGTGTCCCGAAACAATCCCAACCATTGTGTGTACTGGCTTATATAAAAAAAACCAAATGGTTTTAACAAAAATAAACCTCAGCTCAGTGTTTATTTGAATGATTCTCACTGATAAACATCTCTAGTGCACAGTGAGAACATGAAAATGTGCTTTAAAAATGTCAAAAATTCCATTATCAGCCATGTGCAGGCCGATGAGATATCATTCTCTCTCTCACATACACACACACACATCTCTCAATGATGTGTGCAGTCCTGGGTTTTGTAAACGCTCCCCCTTCCTGTTTGAGCAGCCTTGTTTGCATTTACATTCCCCAGTAACCTGGAGACACCTGCATCTCACACAGAACACAAGCTTAATACTCCCACATGTTGCTGGACACACACACACACGCACACACACACACACACACACACACACACACACACACACACACACACACACAGAGTAAATCCTAGTGTTCTTATGTGTCGTGATTTACAGCATAATCACACAGAAACACAGATAGTAACCTTGTATTGTTTGTCTTGTGTTCAATGGCCATGAAATAATGCAAGTCCTCATCGTTTTTCCGTTTCCTTGCTCTCATGCAGCGACATGCTTGTGTATGACCAGAAACACACAAACGCATCATGACAGGATATCTGACAATGTGCTTGATGGGTAAACTCTCCCAGGCTTTTCCATGCATCATCATAGTCATCATCGCCACAAACACAATACCACGGCTCCCCACCACCCCCCACTGACTCCTTGGTGACGCCTTACATCTCCACCAATGAAAAAGACCTGTTTTGAGACAAAAGTGAGTTGCGCGTACAAGTGACAACGACACCGCCAACCTGAGCTCTACACTTTATCTGGTGTGAAGGTAACCATAGCAGCCATTGAGAAAAACTTCCATCACCACCATAAATAACCCTTCTTGATGGGTGGAGGACGACTTTACATATTTTCACCCTGTTGAGTAGAGAGACAAAGTGACTCACAGGGCAGTGGTGATATTGGCGGGCAGGTGAAAAATCTAAATGTTTTAATATGAGCATATTCTCTCATTGGCATCATTCTCCACTAGTACACGACTAATGATCACATGAGAGCATAACCTTTAGAGTTCAGGTTGATACTGTCGAGGCAGGGAATGTTGACAAGGCAAAATAATTTAAGGAAACCAGCGTCTGTATGATTACATCACAGGCGATTATACTTTGAACAATAAGGCAGCCTTGAATGGGACTGAATAAACATGCTCTCTATCAAACAAAAATGTGAAAAAGAAACCTTGACACTGATTAAAATGACGCTGGAGGTGGTAGATGGTCACAGCAGTGCAATATTACTGATACACTGCCATCAGAAATCCAATTTTATGACCAATATGGAGCCCTCAAAAACATGCTTTATTGATTGATCCTGCCCTAAAAAAGGGCTTCAGAAGTACATTTTGAAATGACAATGTCCCAAGAAGCATAGGACTCAACAGTCTGTACGTCAATATGAAATGATTTAACAAATTAAAACCTTTAGAAACGTTGCTTGAAATAGTAGGAATGCACGTATTATATCAAAGTTGAGTTTCTCATCAAGTACAAAAATCTGAGTGAAAATAAATGTTCCCAGCTATTAGAAAAGCGAGTTGAAAATAGCTTATTTTGAGGACAACAGCAGTTCTGCAGACTGTGTAGGTGTGGCAGATCAGGTTTTGATTGACCCCTCCTTGGATCCCAACATTGTCAGCTGTCTCTTGTCCCCACAATGACAGCCATGGAGCAAAGCAGAGTCGCCGTGGTACAGCTCTATCTGTTCCCACCCTCTGACTCTGGCTGCGTTCCTAAATGCAATCTGACGCTCTGCACTAAAATCAGAGAGCTTCTGTTGGAAGCCGCGGAGCTTTCCATGAATTAACGACTTGTTCATCACACATTCACTCTGTTCTGTGCTTTGCTGACAGAGCGGTCAGAGTGCGCTCTGACACTGAACAGTACATTCCAACAGTGCTCTGAATTTACCAACAGTCCATTTAGTGCCAGAGCGCGCACCCTATTGAAAGGAGCGTTGAGGAATTTCAGTTTGGCATGTTAAATCATTATCGACTGACAGCTGGCTTTGAATTCTGGATTGTCTTTATCCATATGACATTATATGGATCAAGGATAAGCACGCCCAAATCAACCCAGCTGCAGGAAACTGTGAAAAAACTAAAATGACAATATTTCAAATTTGGATTGAGGCTAAAGACTGATCATTTTTTATACTTTTTATTATGCATGTAAGACCCTTTATTACATATGAAGAAAGTTTCTTTGTGATTTGGGTTCCCAGAGGCTTTAAATAATGTTGCTGCTGTTGGGGGCTGGCTGCTGTATAGGGGCTTTAATGTTGGATGTCATGATGGCTCTGTGGAATGGATCATTGAATCGCCACTCTGTCTATCATCTCGCTTTGATTTATTTGCAGTGCTGGAGGAAAAGCTGTGAGGTTAAAGGGTAACTACACTCAAAAATATGTTGGGCCTTTTTTGAGTAATAAACTTGTATTTACTTGTGCCAGACAGCATGAAACCAATTACATAAAGATGGATGATACATGTCCACTTCCTCTCACTGATAGCTGCTGCCATCCTGCCATCCAAACAATTTGTAAAAAAAAAATAATGCACCCAAATCACATTGCATTTTGAAAGGCTGCCATGACTTGACCAATTATGTAACGGAAGTAAACTGCCCTGACCGATGACATCTTCCAGAGCTCTTGTCTTTGCAGTACTCATTTCATGTCCAGCATGAGGCAAAAAGGCAAAATTGATGATGAAGGTAATTATGATAACTTGGTAACAGCAGCAACAATCAACAACAAAGAAGAAAAAGAAAAAAAAACAGTCCTGCCATTATGTCCTGCCTTAATCTCAAATCATATGCTACTCAATTTGTTCAACTAAAACAGAAGAAACTTGGGCTCCAGAAAACGATAAGCACTCAATGAGGATCCTAGGGTCACTGATCAGCGATTATGACTTAAATATGATTGCCAGAGAGCAGTAATAGAAAACAAAGAAAGAGGAAGCAGAGCCAGGGTGGCAGGTCTGACTAACAGACTAAAAACCACCCCCGCTGGATCGGGCTGAAAGCTCTGCTACCTCCCCCTCCTCCCTGTCACACAGACTGGGATTTCAACTGAGCACAAGAAACTTGTGCTCTAGGAATATACACACTAAAGAGACTGGGATCACCAATCGGCTATTATGGTTTAAATATAAAGGTCAGGGAGCAGTAAAGACTAACACATCTTTGGGGTCATCAGGTGGGAACGTCCTTTCATCAGTGTTTCACCTAGTTGGTCTCACAACACCTCCAGCAGGCTAGGCAGTGAACTCTGACATCCCAAAGCCACTCCCCTAGTGCCAGCTCTCACTGCTCCTATGCAGCCCAAACAGCCCTGCCACCTTCAACAGACCCACTCCTAAATACCCTCACACTGGATTTTCTCCTGAGAGGACTGACTGGTGGATCTCTCCACCTGATCTCAAGGGGTTGTCCATTTAGTGGGTCCCCCTGCTGGTCCCCAACTACCATTGTTCCTCCTAATCCAAATCCACTGACTGTATTTAACTGCCTCATCTGACATTTCCCTCACTGTCTTCCTCAAACTCTGTCCCCGCATTACCAGTTCCCCCAGGAGAGAGGTAGCTGATCCAGCTACAAATCCCCTACATCCCACTTCAACTGTGTGAACCCTAGATTTCCATCCTTTCTGTTCAGCTTCTGCCTGTAAGTCTGTGTACCTCAGTTTCTTCCTTTCATAGGCTTCTTCCACTGAGGCTTCCCAAGGGACTGTAAGCTTAATGAAATAAACGATCCGTTGACTCACCGACCACAGCACTTTGTCAGGCCTCAAATTAATACAGACTATTTCCTGCGGAATAAAAAGCTTTCCTCCTAAATCTGCCTGCATTTCCCAATCACAAGGTCCCTCCAGGCGACCACACCCCTGCCTCCTCCCTGACTTACTGCCTCTATGTTTCTCCCCCTCACATACAAACTGGATATCTAAACTTTTTTTTTTTAAAACCTCCTGAATTCACGTGTCTTCTTCTCCCCTCAATACCTGCAGCTTAACTTCTCAACACCTGATTATGTCACCACATATACCGGCCCTGTGATAAACTAATTTTGCAGCTCAACAAAATGTCTCAAAGTTGCAGTACCTGAACACGATGGGCATGATGGGTCACTATTTATCCAGACCTTCAAGTTCTGGGGGGTTGGCAACACATCATATGTAGCCCCTATCAGAAATCTAATGCGGCTCTCCTCCATACTCCACAGGTCCCTCCAGCTAAGCTTCCTCCTCTCTACACTTTCCCAATTCAACCACTGACCCTGCTTAGCCTGATCCACTGCCTAAGCACCCCTTACAGTCTCCTCCTGCCTACGTACCTGTTCCACTACCAGTTTTCTTCTATCCTTGGAGCCTACTGTATTCCACAGCGGTTTGCCTGGCCCAAGCCCCAAGCCTCCCTGGTCAAATTGAACATTACCTACTATCTCTGCATGTCTAAGAGCAGCCTCTGTGCCCTGAGCTGCCACTCTTGGGTTCCATTTTCTCCCCTTGGAAGGATTTGGAACCAGACTCCTAACTATTACATCCTTACTCCCGGCTAACAACAACTCTGCCCTAACCTTGGTGCACTCCTCTGTTAAGCTAGATACTGGCAGCTGAAGTATCCCTTTCCCATACAATGCCACACTACTTAGACACCTGGGAGTGCCTAACCACTTCCTAATATATGAGCTAACCATGTAACACTGATAACACTGCTCTCTGACCTGTATATTTAAGCCATTATAGCTGATTAGTGACCCTAGTTTTGTTAGTGTGTATATTCCTGGAGCACAAGTTTCTTGTGCTTAGTTGAAATCCCTGTCCGTGTGACGGGGAGGACGGGGAGGTGGCAGAGCTTCGGCCCGATCCGGTTGGTTGTGCTCGTGCTGTGGCTGCACTGATACTGTACCCCCCCGCTTGCCCTGTTCGTGGTCTTGGTCCTGGTTGCGCCGATGATGTTATCATGCCTTTGGACACCTCCCTATCAATATATGCATGAGACTCTTATCAACACCCACAATATCATCATAGAGTGCATTTGATAATTTAACACCTATCGTTATTGTAATATGACACTTAATATGACGTCTGTTTCCACTATTGGTGTACCTCTCTCCCCCTCTCTCCCCCTCCCCCCTCTCTCTTTCTCTTTCCTTTTTGCCACAATTGTATTTCATTTGTTATTTACAACATCTGTTGTACGTCTGTCCATCCTGGAAGAGGGATCCCTCATCATCATCTGCCGCTCTTCCTGAGGTTTCTTCCTTTTTTTTCCCCCATTACAGGGGTTCTTTTTCTGGAGTTTTTCTTTGGGTGATGTGAGGGTCTAACATCCTGTCTCTAGCCTCTGCCAGTCTCTTGTGAAATCTGCCGTACTTATACATAATCTAATGTCCTGAAAATACCCTTTTACTTTTAGTTGACAACTATTCCTGGCACCCTAAAATACTCAAAAGCACTCCAAATAAGATTGTGTGGCACTGAACCAAACATGTTAGCCAGATCTAAAAATACTACATGCAGGTCTCTTTCTCCCTCTTGACTGCCTGAATCTGGTGCCAGATCATGCTAGTATGCTAAGTACCCTGAAAAACCTGGTATCCCCGCCTTCTGCAACGTTGAGTCTATTAACTCATTCCTTTCTAAGTACCCCGCTAATCTCTGCGCTACTACACTAAAGAAAATCTTCCCCTCTACATTCAGGAGAAAAATCAGCCGGAACTGGCTGATCGGAGGACTCCTTTTCCTTAGGGATGAAGACAGCCCCTGTCCTGCGCCACGCACTTGGGATAATTTGTTTCTCCCAAACTATTGCTATATGTTTCCACAAAAACTTAAAGATGTCAGGTGCACTTTTATAAACCCGGTGGGGGACACCATTAGGCCCTGGGGCCAAAGAAGCCTTTGCATGCCTAACCACTTCCCTAACTTCTTTCAACCTAGGTGACCTAACATCCAACTCCTGGATCTCTCCTAATGGAGGCATATCAGATGGAAGACCTCCACTCCTATTCTCCTATAAGTCTGAATAAGTCTTTCTCAAATATTCTTCAACCTCTAGCCTTGTTGCCTTAAGTTAACCCCCGTTTCCTTATTAAGCAAACCTTCTGCAAATTTAAAGGGGTCCCTAAAAAAGCTGTCCTTGCATGTTTTTTCTTTCTCCTCTTTTTCCTAAGATGCTCTGCCCTTCTAAGTGCTGCTATCCTGTCTCTCAACTCCTCTTGCAAAACACTGATTTCCTCCCTCTCTTCATCTGTAGCCTTTTTCCACTGTTTTCTTAACTGTCTCCTTTCCTTAACTAACTTCTCTATTTCTCTTTGCCATCTAGACTTGCCTAGCTGTACTCTCTTTCCCCTTTTTCTGTTATGCACCGCAAATCTCTCTTCACCATATGAGTAAATCACATCTCCCATCTTTTCTAACCTCTCAACCACATTTCCTCTAAGCCCACTTAAGATTACCAACAAGTCACTGTTAACCGTCTCCCACTCTTTACTATCATTTGCCCTTGGCCATCTAACTCTAGCCTTCTGCTCCATGGTTCTTTCTTTGGCTGGCCTGCTGACCTCAGTGTCAGCTGCATCCCCTCTCACTACCTCCTCCTCCTCAGGTGCAGTGTTACTGTAATTCAGATGAAAAATTCCACAAAGGTGTGGGGCCCTTTTCTGAAATACTTTCAGAGCTGTCAGTCAAAATTATTCCTTGTTCTTGTTGCCCACAGTCAGTTTATACTCTGTACCCCATTGCTTTAAAGCTACCTTTTACATATAATCTCTCCGCTCCCTTAATATCAAACCTGACCTCCAGCTCATATGTCATTTTTGTTCAACTCTGGAAATAGAAGACCATCCTATTTTCGATATTTCAGCTGTTGATTGGGGTTTGTGGAATGGGGATTGTGACTGGATTTAATGCTCTGTTCTTCATCATGTATATGCTCTGTTAAGTTGCATATCTGTCGTATACAGTGTGTAAACTTGATATAATTCAATAAAAATATTCTTGATAAAAACAAGTAAATAAATGAATAAATGAATAAACAAATAAATAAATAA